>NW_006769413.1:546067-555056 GCF_000442215.2 Lipotes vexillifer
GGGGGGGGCGGGGCGGGACAGGGGGTGGAAGGAAAAGAGCCCTGTTGTTCCAGCGCAGAACTCCAAGTTCAGAGCCAGACTCCCAGGTATCTAAAGGTAGGAAGACAGAACACATATTATGTAACTGAGGAGGTGGGCCCCCATTTGACCCTAGCCCTGCTGATATCAGGGACCACGGGCACGGGGGCAGGGGGCAATGTTCCCCCCTGTAGAGCCTGGTGGATTCCAAGCCCCAAGAATGTGATGTCCCCACCTGGCCACTGTTGGAAGATGGTCAACTGTCATAGGATGAGGTCTCAGGAAGGCAGCGGGCCCACCCCTCGTGCAGAGGCAAACCAGACGGAAGACAAGGTGGGGTGGCCAAGAGCGGTCCCCAGGAGGGGGAAGGGGAGAGCTGAGTTTAAGCCCTGCACAGATGGTGGCCCTCTCTCTCCCCCCCTCCACCCCACTGGCACTGGGCCTTCTTGGAGGGAATTAGGTTTTGCAGGAACCAAAGGTGGGGTTAGGCCAGGCTCTGGCCCTGCTTCCCCTGGGCCACTCCAGCCCCTGCCACCAGGTCCTGTTGGTGGTCTGCCCCTCCGAAGCTCAGGCTCTGGAAAGTTCTGAAAGGGTGGAAAGTTTCCATTCAACCTCTCCACAGGCACAAAAGCAGCTAATTGTCTCTAAACCCCACTGCCTGGCCTGCCTTTGATTAGCAACTTCCCTGAAATCCTCCGCTGCCAGGAGAGGCCTTAAGGAGGGACCATGAAAGGGCCCTAGGCCTGGGCTTCCTTTTGCCGTCTCTCCCGCTCTGCTGCCCTCTGGTGGCTTCTGCCTGGGAGTGGAGATCCAGTGCGGTCTCCGGGGCAGAGCAGGCTGCCCACTGCGAGTCTTCTGCTGCTCCAGCCTTCCGCCCCATCTGCACCATGGGAACAACGAAGGTACCACCCCCACAGGGTCACAGTGAGGATTACACAAGGGCCTGGGGGGCGAGTGCTAGTAGCGGGAGCTGCGGTTGCTGCTTTTGTTATCAGCTCAGGAGCCACTGGTCTAGGCCTCTGAGGAACCAGCTGGGTGTGGGAGGCAGGAGAGAGCAGGGTGCTGAGGGCAGCGCAGGGCCCTGCACGTTCCCAAGCGGGGCTCAAGCAGGAGCTCTACCCCGTGGGCCCCAGGGACTGGACGAGAGGGGAGTCTTGACCAATTCTGATGAGAGCTCTACCCACAGCCCGTGGTCAGAACCTCTGTGAGGGGCCCCTGATCTTCCCAAGCTCACGGCTGGCCTCACTGTGCCTCCAGAGCTGGGGGTCGGGGGAGATGCAGGTGGGGGTCGGTTCTGCTGGGCCTGGGGGGCTGTGGATCTGGAGGCTACCTCGCCCCCAGCAGGGGAGAGAGGGTTTGGGGAGAGCAGCAAGCAGGATCTCAGCAGAGCCTGGGATGACTTCCTGGCAGCGCCTCTTGAAGTCTTGAAGGGGGCCAGGGCCTGTCAGAGAGCAGCTTGAGAGTTCAGCAGCCTGGAGGCCGGTGGCTGGAGCAGTAGACTCAGAAGTGCCCACAGTTGTGATTATTGTCATCACATATGAGAGCCTCTCTGCCAGGCCTGCCCAGAGGGGATTTCTGGGCCTTCCCACAAAGGAGGACCAGTAGCCCTGAGGCATTATTGTCCCTGTTTCCCACATAAGCTATCTTTGCCAAGGTCCCCTGGGAGTCTGGTGCCCTGCTGTGAGCTCCTGGTCTCCCTGGGCTGGCCCTGGAGGGTGAGAGAGAGCTTTCCTCTGGTTTTAGCCGACTGAGGAATGGAGCAGGGAGGGCGAGGGAGGAGGCAGAAGGGAAGTCAGGAGAGGGAGGGGAGAGGGTTGGCAGATGAAACAGGACACCTAGCTAAATGCAAATTTCAGATAAACAACAAATACCTTTATAAGTATATCCCATGCAAAACTTGGGATCGACTTAAACAATGAATACATTTTTTTTTTTAATTAATTAATTTATTTTTGGCTGTGTTGGGTCTTCGTTTCTGTGCGAGGGCTTTCTCTAGTTGCAGCGAGCGGGGGCCACTCTTCATCGCGGTGCGTGGGCCTCTCCCTATCGCGGCCTCTCTTGTTGCGGAGCACAGGCTCCAGACAGTAGTTGTGGCTCACAGGCTCCAGACGCGCAGGCTCAGTAGTTGTGGCTCACAGGCTCCAGACGCACAGGGTCAGTAGCTGTGGCTCACGGGCCCAGTTGCTCCGCGGCATGTGGGATCTTCCCAGACCAGGGCTCGAACCCGTGTCCCTTGCATTGGCAGGCAGATTCTCAACCACTGCACCACCAGGGAAGCCCGAATACATTTTTAAGAATATCTGAAGTTCGGTTTACCCTGGCAGCCCTTTTTCTTTGCTGTCTGGCCACTCTAGGAGGGGAAGAGAGGGGAGCAGGCAAAAGGGGAGGGGCAGAAAGAGGGGGAGAGAACAGAGAGGCGGGGGGGAGGGGGAAAGAGGGCTCCTGATTCTCCCTTCTGGGCTTTGGCAGAGTACAAGGAATGCTTCTCGCTGTACGACAAGCAGCAGCGGGGGAAGATGAAAGCCACTGACCTCCTGATGGTGATGAGGTGCCTGGGGGCCAGCCCGACGCCGGGGGAGGTGCAGCGGCACCTGCAGACTCACGGGATAGGTGAGTTGGCTGGGCCGGGTCAGTTGCCAGGGAAGGAGGAGTCTGGGCTGAGGGTGGGCCCTCAGCCCCACAGCTGTGGTCCTGGGGAGTGCCCGGCAGGCAAGTGCACATGACCGGGGTGTAAACAGCTCAGAAGTTTGAGGGGTAGGTTGCAGCTGGAGCTCACTGGCTGGGTGCTCTGGAGGCACCTGGCCAGGTGTGCTGTGTTATCACTCGGGCTTCCTTGAATCCTCACAGCAACCGGTGACACCCCCATCCCAGAGGACCAAGGGATCTAGGCATTCCAACAAGGTTATCACACACCTGCAGCCCAGACAGTGCTAAGTGATCCCAAAGTTGTTTTGATAGAACGATGTCCCTTTACTATTTGTCATGTACTTAGCTCAACAACCCAATGAAGGAGGCACTATCCTAATCCGGGTTTTACAGACAAGGATCAAGATTCAGAGCCCATTAGGTAACTTCCCCAAGTGCTTCCGCCAATGGTGGAATCAGGCTCGGAACTCAATTCTGATCTCCAAATGGTTCTCTGGTGATGCGATTATGGGATTTTCATTCCCCTTGTTTCCTCTGTTTTTGACAGTGGAAACATACGGGACTTTTCATAACCAAAAACAAGTTTTTTTGTTGTTGCTGGTGGTGGGTTTTTATTTTTTAAAGAAAAAGAGGGAGGGATGTCAGAGGCCAGGATGGCTGTTTGCATTGGTGGCTGGACACTCAGGAAGGAAAGAGAAGGGTGGCCTGGAAAGAACACTTGATCAAGAGCCCATCTGGACCTCAGTTTCTTCATCTCTCAGATGGGTCCCCACCATCTGCTAGCGTTAACCCGAGGTCCCATCCGAGGGTGCCTGAAGCAGCACTGGGAGCCTGTCCTGAGGCCAGCCTGGGCCTGGGGGTGGGGCCTCTGAAGGCCTCAAGCCCAGTGATGGGGCGCTTAGCAACTGAGATCTGCTGCTTCTATCTCCAAGGGGGTGGTGGTTTCCTCTGGTTTCTGTCTCCTGCAAACAGGAAGCTGTGGTCAGGAGCAGTTCTGACTTCCTGCAGTTGTAGCCCAGCCAGGGCCTGGGCTGAGGTCCCCAGGCATGGCTGGAGGAGGGGTGTGGGCTGGGGGGAGTGGGGTGGAGGCTGCAGTGAGGTGAACAGCCTGGTGGGACGGAGGCTTGAGGCCCCAGGTGGGGGTCATCTGTCCATCTTTGTATATGTGTTACAGTGGCTGCCAAAAGCGGGGATAGACATGTTGGTGCACTCCCCTCCAGTTCAGGGCAGGAGAGAAGCATCCAGAAGGGGGTAGAGGAGGCAGTGCTTCATCCTAGTCCTGCCACTGCTCTGAGGTGACTCTACGCTCTGAGCTTCTGTCTCCTTAGTGGGCAAAATGCGATGATAATCAGTCACTAAGGGGTGGTTGGGAGGATTATGTTGGGAGGCATATCCATGGTGGGAACTCAGCAGGACAGGCTGCAACCTCTTCCCCATGACCACTGCCTCCATCATGGTGCTTCCTGAGTTACGTGGCCCTTGAGCTGGCCATGAAGGCAGGAACCCAGCTGCCTTCCTCAAGAGAAGCCTTTTCCTCCCTGCTCACTCTGCTGTGTTTGGGGGTTTCCTAGACAGAAATGGAGAGCTGGATTTCTCTACTTTCCTGACCATCATGCACATGCAAATAAAACAAGAGGACCCAGAGAAGGAAATTCTTTTGGCCATGTTGATGGCAGACAAGGAGAAGAAAGGCTACATCATGGCGTCTGAACTGCGGTCAAAACTCATGAAACTGGGAGAGAAGCTCACCCATAAAGAAGGTAATGGCCTGGGTCCCTCTTTCCCAACAGCACGAGGTGATTAAGGGGTTGGGGGAAGGACACCAAAGCCCAATCCATGCCACCTGGGTTATGTAGGCACTGCATTTGATGGATGCCCCAGAAGGTTGTAACTAGATGTTGAGCTTGGTGACCTCTGGATTGGATCCCAGAAAAGAACTAGGGACCCTGTGGGTGGCAGGAGAAATTAGCCAGGGCAAAGGACGGCTTGGGGAAACCCAGTTATGATCTACTTGGGCATCCCACTGTTCTAAACTTTCACTGTGGGCCTTCATTTAGTGATTATGACATCTCTGGGAGCACCAGTGTCCCCCTCATACTGATTAAACAGGTGCAGTGAGTGGCTTGTGAGTAACAGAGCTGGGAGCTACATGCAGGTCTATTAGACACTTGGACCCCCGCCCCCCAGCCCCTCTCAGGCTCTTTCCTCTCACCACAGCTGTCTTCTGAAGCTGCTACTGCTGCCAAGTTTCTAAATTGAGATGTTACTTTGCTCCCTTTCCCCACGACTCAGCCAGCTCTAAGAGCTTTTCCAGAAGGGGTGTCCGTGGTGGTCTTTGACTCCTACCTTCCCTGCCTTCCTACCTCAGAGAGGATGAGAGGCTTGGGTCTTCTAGGAAAGCCTGATGTCCATGGTAAGGGTGACCCCAATGTTGGGCCCTTTGCAGGTGTTCTCCCAGCCTGTCTGGTGGGCCCCTCGGTCCAGCCACGGCAGCCATGCCAGGTCGCTGCCAGAGTCCACACCCACCAACCCCAGAGGCTGGGATTTCTAGTAAGGCTGCTGGGCCACTGCCTATGATTGAGGCAGGAGGAAAAAGGCTTCAATGGTGATGGGCCTTTAGCCTTTGGTTAAATCACAACAGACTTGAATCCTGGCTCCCCCTCATTCTGGGGGACCTCAGGTGAGTTTCTTAACCTCTCTCACCCTCCTCAGTTTCCTCGTTGGGAAATGAGGTTACCATAGACAATCCCTCAGGTCCCTCCAAGAGCTAACATTCTATAAAGCAGTCTGCTGAGATTTTATCTGCAGTCACAAAGGCACAGCGCAAAGCATGTAAAAATAGCTCTACAGAAGGCAGATGGAGCTTCCCCCGCTTTTTCAGGCCGGCAGCTATCACGATCTCGTCTTTCATTGTCTGTTTTAATGTGAACAGGGAATGTTTGTTTTAATGTGAACAGGGAAACATGGGCTCTCCTTCCCTCCCCGGCTCTGAGGACACTGCTTGGGCTTTTATGCACCAAGTGGAGTGTTTGTTAGCAGAGGGCCAGCAGGGGCCTTATTCTTACGGTTAATGATCTCTGTCTAAAGCAATACCATGGCCCCCAAACTCAAACATCTCTCTCATTTGTTTAACCAGTAAAGAAACATTTCAAAGAAACTGACAATGTCTTCCAGACAGAGACTGATGCCCCCCTCCTCTGGCTGTGGGAGAAGGAAAGATGATACTAGAAGACTCCTTTACCCTCAGTGATTGACTGAAAGAAAAAGCTTCAGTTTTACTACAGAAGCATCCTTGGAGCTGCTGAGATGGCTGGGAGGGAGGCCTCCTTTGCGACCTGGTTCTTTGTGGGTTCACAGGGAACCGCCGTTCTACCCAGAAGGCATCATCAGACTCCAGCTGCCCCTCTTCTGGACAGTTGGAGGCTGCAGTGGTTGGTGTTAGACCTGTCCATTGGGACGGTTTTAACCAAGTGGTTGATGGGTAGAAGCATCTCTATGAAATAAGATAAATTACAGTCTCAACATTCTGAAAATACTCAGAAGTACTATCAGCTTAAGCACAGAGCACAGTAATTACATTTTTGGAGGAGGATGGTTAAGCAGGAAGTCACAGGATATTTTCTAACAACTACCCAGGATTATGTTGGGGATGCCTGGGGCCGGGGAAGTTAACACAGAGCAGTGATAGTTTTGTAAGAGGGTGAGGATGGTCCTGAGAAGCCACCGTGGAAAAGTGTAAGCTGAAATGGCTCTTCTTGTCAACTCCTGGGACAAGCTAGTATTTTGTCCCAGGGATCCAGAACCAGTAAATGTTGGGGCTTTTTGTTTTTTCTTTTTTTGAGCAACATTAGAGAACAATGGCAGTTTTTTGTAGGCTTTGAGCTGAGACACAGTTGAATATATTTTCTGTTGCAGTACCCCACCCCTGAAACGCACACTTTTTAAAAGAGGTGATGGTGGCAGGTACCACTTGTCACCGAGCCCCCTTGGGGTGGGGGTGGGGTCAAGTTGGAAGGCAGACTGGCAGGTCAGGGGCAGGCCAGAGACTGGGCTGGGGGGGCCTGGGATGGAGCTGCAGAGGGTGTCTGTTCTGCAGGGAGCTGAGACGGTGGGCTGTAGAAGGTAAAATTCATGCCAAAGCTTTCTGGAAATACTGGCACAGGGGCCAAACCTTTTCTGAAGGGGAAAAAAAAAAGCACAAGATGGTTTCAGTGACTGAATCCTTACCAGTACACCCCTACCCTGGCCCCTGCAGAAAGCCTGATGAACTCAAAATTGCATACATGGTCTCCAAGGGGTAGGGGGTGGGTTGTCCTGTTCCCTCCACTGGTTTATTTCCTCATCTACGGGAATAGTCAACCAGACGCTCAGGGAAGACCTCCAGGGAGTCCCAACCCCCAACTGGATGTCCTATAACATAACACTAAAGCCAAACTGAAAAATTAATGTGATTTATTGCAGTGGATGATCTTTTCAGGGAAGCAGATATTGAACCTAATGGCAAAGTGAAGTATGACGAATTTATCCACAAGATCACCATTCCTGTGCAGGACTACTGAATGCGGAGAAGGCAAGAGAGCCTCCCCTGGGCCGGAAAACTCAGACTGATGAATCTTTAAAAAGAAAAGCGTTCCTTTCACTTGTGGGAGGTGGCAAACACAGCAAGATGACATACCTGACCACAGCAGAGGGTAACTTAGCAAGGAAACGAAACGATTTCAGCTATAGTAGTAGCATATCTTCAATAAAAGATTTTTACTGATTTTAATAACTAACTACCATCAGTCTAGCCCTTTATATCATGGAAAGAGCCTATGGTTTAGAGTTGGGCCAGGGTTCCAGTCCTGACTCTGCCACTTCCGAGTCAGGTGATTTTGGGCAAATCATTTCACCCCTCAAAGCCTTAGGATCCTCACTGAGGTTGGATTCCTACTTCTTACCTCATGGAGCCTGTTGAGAATGGTCTTCAAAAGGCCTTTGCAAATTGTAGAGCACTGTGTAATCCTGGGTTGCCATGGTCGTGCTTCTCCTAAAAAGGGCAATTTACCGAAAGACTAATATTCTGTATTTGGGTGCTAGAATCATCTTCCGCATTTCCAAGATAAAGCTAGCTGAGAAACAGCAACAGAGAGCTCAAACTATGGCAACAGTTCTTGCAGTACCACAGGGTCACATACAAATTCTCATTCCCAGTGCATACTAATGTAGTTTAGGATATTCATTCATAAACAGGATAAAAACCAGGTTTGAAACAAGGCAGCATCAGCTAAACCCTGGGAAGAGTGATCCGACTACACCCCAAACCAAAGGAAACCAGATGTGATGAGTTGCATTCACTGACGCCTTGCAGAGCTTGAGAAGACCTATTATGATGCTTCTGTCAGAATTTTGAGCTCCTCCCTGACCCATTATCAGAGAGGTTCATGGGACTGGGATGGTCTGCTCAAGTGGGCCAAACTGATGGCTTCAAGCCATTTCCTCAGGACTAATGGAAAGTAATAAGGGGATGGAACAGGCCACAGCCATGACCCAGTGAGAGCCCTGGAAAACAATAGTAGGGGTACTGGTCCTGCCGTGAGCTTTTCCAGCACAAGTGGCTTTTTAAGTTAGTTATGTAGCCAGGAGGTGTCAGGCTGGTGCTGCCTGTGCACTCATCAAAGTTGTGGATCCATCGCTAGTGCCAGCACAGCCCTAAAATGGGCTGGAGTCACACACCAGCATGCTGAGGGGGGAGCGGGGCAGAACTCTAACTACAGAGATTTTCATCCTTGTATGTATCAAAACTGGGATCTCTGGGCTGTGGCTTTTTCTAATTGTGCCTTAGTGGCTAAAGCAAAAGAAAACCAAATTAAGAGGGAGGTGCGTCTCTGGGGAGGTTTACACAGAACAGAAATCTAAGGGCCAGGAACAAGGGAAACTTCAGGGGACAAAACAGTCACAGTCTTAGTGCAGCTATCTCACGATGCTGCACGGCCTCAGACCAAATGGAGGTCCTGAGAAAGGAGACCCGCTCTCATTTCCCCAACAGTGTAACTGCCAATGAAGTGAGTAGGAATTCCTAGGAGCTGCAGAGGAGGTTTCTGTGGGGGCAGGCAGTATATGGGCCCCAAAACACCAAGTAAGTGACCTTGTGATCGTCAGGCTGGGGATCTTAGGCTCACTCGGTACAGGGGCAGATCCAGGTTTTGTGGGGTCTGAGGGTTATACGATTCGGCGGCCTTCTTTAAAAATATTACAGTAGAGGGCTTCCCTGGTGGCAGAGTGGTTGAGAGTCCGCCTGCCGATGCAGGGGACGCGGGTTCATGCCCCGGTCCGGGAGGAACCC
>NW_006769413.1:555193-592501 GCF_000442215.2 Lipotes vexillifer
GGAGTGGCTGGGCCCGTGAGCCATGGCCGCTGAGCCTGCGCGTCCGGAGCCTCTGCTCCACAACGGGAGAGGCCACAACAGTGAGAGGCCCACATACATCTTAAAAAAAAAAAAAAAGAATATTACAGTAGAAATATAGAATTACTAGGGCTGCTCCTGGGACCCTGGAAGAGACCAGAGCAAGTGAGGGGCCCTGGTGCTTAAACTTCATTACCTTCATGGTAAATCCATCTGAGGGCTGGTTAGATGTTGGCACCCCATGTTGAGCTGCTATATTTCACTTTCAGGCAAGGCCCAAGGGTCCTAGTGCGCCACATTTCTTTTTAACTCATCATGGACATGAGGAAGTTAGTCCTGCACAGCCACTCTGGAATACCAAGGATTAGACAGTAGATACCTGTGATTTAGATGGGACAGGAAAAGGAAGTTCTGGGCTATAACAATAAACGAGGGTACGTTCCCTCAAAGCTTTGTCTTTATATGCCACTGAATGGTACCCGTTTGGTTTCAAAGCAAGTTTTATGAATCTCATTTGCCTAACAGGAATCTGAAGTAGACCTTGCCAAAACCATGTAAGTGGTGTGTAATGGCCTTGAGAACCTGGGGCTTGTGTCCACTGACTCAGTGTTCCTCATTAAGGGTGTTCAGTGGGTAGGATTCCAAGATCCTGGGATGTGCTCTGATTTAAACTTCTACCCCAGGAAAGGCTCTGACACGATCCCATGTCTGGGTTTCATGCTCATTCCTGAAATTCCTGTTGGTTTACCTAGCACCAAGTATTGTTTGCAAAAAAAGGCCACAGTGCTCTTAACAATCAAATTGCAGATTAAACAGATTTAAAACTAATCGGATGCTGTGGTTCATTACAAAGCTAGCCATATTTCAGTAAGAAAGGGGAATGATAGCTGTATATTCGTTACTTACCTCAAAGCATGTTGCAAGAGAATGAGTTACTTGTCATGCTTTGAAATCTCTGGATCAGAGGGGCTCTGGAAGCACAAAGCATTGTCATTTTTTCTCATAGGGATTGTCCCCTTGTATACGCAGCAGTGTATTTTACAGAAGACAAATTAACTGAAGGCTTTTCTTTTATTACATCTAAAGAGCTCTACATAAACAGGTAACATTCAATAGGTAAACAATTTTTTTTTCCAATGCATGTAATAAATATTTTCACTTGGTACTTTTATACAAACTGACATTGGTCTACTATACATTTTTAAAAGCCATTTTACTGGTTTGGCATGCGGTATGGAAATTCTAAGAGAAAGTTTTAAGGCAATGAATCACAGATTTAAGTTCATGGAATTTATGGTAACTTTTATATCTGTTTATATACATTTTTCCCCTTTGTTAATTAAACAATTAACAGCAGCACACTCTGGGACCACCAGCTATTCTCCCTCCCTCTTTCTGAAATCTAAGCTTTGTGTTTTCTTTTAATTAAAAAACAGGATTCAACATGTATTGGTAAAACAAAACTCTTACTAAAATAATTTCAAATGTGCTTTAAAGTCCTAAAGATCTTGAAGTGTTTTACGTGTTTAAAATTGGAGCTGTTTAAAAACAATGTTCTTTCCACAATTAGTAATTTAAAATTGGGATGTATTTTCATTCAGTTTCAGACATTTGACTCAAAGGAAAATCTGCCAAGAAATCACATTTCTCAGAAGCTTAAGTGTATCTTTTCTAAGTCAGTAATAATAGAGAATTGTGATAATGTCTACATTAATAGAAGTAGAAAATTTTTTAATGCTCAAAATAAATTAGTCAACCAAGCATGGCATGGTTAAGGTCCAGATACTTTTAAAAACATGTGTTCAATAATGCCCACAAAATAATTAAAAGCCACTTCAACCCTGCTAGTCAAACAGCTATTATACTAAAGATGTGTGTGTGTGCATATACACACACACACCCCACCCACAGTACTATACAGACACACAAACATATGCGCACCTATTATGAGTGACCAAGGCAAGGGGATGGTGGTAACTTGACTAAAGATTCTGAGAGTCATTAGTCCACAGACAGCATGTCAATATTAGCATGGGTGGGGGAGTGACAGTGGGCTAGGGAAAAAAGAAATAACTGTGCTTTAAAAACAAACAAACAAAAACTTAGAAGATAAAGATGCAGTGCATGACTCCACTAATAATTACTATGGACCATAAAAAGTCTGATTGACTAATAGCGGCCATGAGACCAACAGAGTAATAGCTACTACTACTGCAACATTTTAGAAAGTTAACAACTGAAGGGAACAAACTCCTTAAGAGTGGAATGAACTAAAATAAAAACACAAACTGAATGGTTAAGTTTCTCCCGCGGAGACACGACCAAAGCTACTAGACAGACATTTATTTCTACCTGTTACCTGTTCTTCCCTTCGGTTGGTATAACGCAGGACCCTGAGAGAAAATAACCCTCTCCAAAACTGGGCTGAAGAAAGTAGAGGGACGGTTTTTCAACTGGATCATTCAAAGAGTTTGTTATTCAGCATCATACACAAAGTTATTGATCAGAATTCTGAGACCACTAACAACAAATAAAGAAAAACAAAACTATTCATCTTAGGTAGCTGAATTAACAGAAACATTTCCTATTACAATATGAAATAAGAAGCAACTCCCTACAATTTAAGTAATTTCTATCCCAATCTGAATTTAGACACAAATTATAATACTATTAGATATTAGCCTAAGTTAGCATGGCAATGAGCATGGCAATTAGCCATGGCAAAGTGTGTACTCACATAACACCAGATTCATTTAAAAACTTAACTATTTCCTGTTTTAACTGACAATGAATTTTTTTTTTATTGCAAATTGTTTAGTGACTATAACTCAGCCATGTATGTGTGGAATACACATGCGTAGGGAAGACTATATAACTCAGTTGTCACTCACACACTTGTCTATAAATACATATATACACACACACATATACATATCAATACCAACCTGTTTTTAAAAATTCAAGTCAACAATTTGGTGGCAGAGAGATACTGTAAAAACAGGTATGTTTAGATGCCACACAGTCATGTGAACCATTAATTTCATCAGAAAACTGAAGATACAGCCATCTTGAACTCTAACTGGATTAAAGTAGGTCAATTTGTTACCACTGCAAGGTTTAAAATGACAATTTTATACACAAAGGTGGTCCTTCATCAACTCTGAGAACAACTCTGAGAACATTAACAGTTGTGATATAAAAATCCAGTCTGGAAAATTGGTAATCGTTATGCCCCTTCTTTATCTTTTCTGCTAAACCTGCTAAACCTTTCAATCAGATTAACAATATTTTCAATACCTTCAGATATTACCTGAAAAACGGACCTTCTCTGACGAGGATTTTGGAACACAAGTAGAACCACTTTTTCCTTCCCTCCAACCCTCACTCATTTCCTGAAAAACAGTTTTCAATATATTTACATTTCCATTATTAATAAGAGTAGATCAGACTGATCCATGAATTCTTTAAAAGATTTGACTTTCCTATGTCATGCTTGTCTTTAAAAGATGAAGAAAAATATAAAACAAACAAGATAACTAGGCTAAAAAAATAAGTACACTCAGAACCAGAGAGTGAAAATGACTAAGGATCAAGCCCATTTTGAATTTCAACTGTTTATCAGATGATAGATTTCTACAGACTGACATGTGTGGTGCATTGTATTTTCCAAAGAGAATTTACTTTTAAGGATAATTGACTGACTTTCTTTTTTGAGATGATGTAGCCTTACCTCTGTCAGCTGCACAGGACATCCAACAGGGCTTTCTAAGCTATTTTTACTTCCTACTTTGGTATGAAGATCTCACATGAAAACTTGTTACCCTGTGGCCAAAAAAGCAGGTGTTCACAGACTTGGTTTAAATACATAATACTGGAAATCCAAATTTAAAATAAAGAACTAGACTAAAGTGTATTATTCACAGGTCGGCTAAGCCTACTCCTTACCCAGACAGCTCTACTCCAATCTCTGAAACATATTCTCAGGGGGTATCTAGCAAATAAGAGACAATATGTGATGGAGAACATGCAATTGGGACAGTCGATAAAGATGCTCATATGAGAGTTCAAGACCTTCAAAGCACTTTTAAAGAAGCAGGCAACTGATTTATCAACTGAATGCAAACTCGGGAGAAGGAACAGTAACGACACAAAAATACACACAGACACACACACACCCACAAGCTATGTCCTGAAAATACATAGGGAATGCAGAGGAACAGATGAGATTTATAACTTAAGGCTGGATAAAATATGCACACACACAAACAGAATCCAAGTCTGTCATTTTTAGAAAATGGAAATTAAAACTATCCCCCCCAGCCCCTCCCCACAACAAAGAAAAGCCCACAATTTAAAACTTCATACATGCAATTCCTTTTCTGTTATTGCAAATAAAATAATGCCATTGAAGTAAAATAAAACCAAATAGGACAAATGATGAAAAAAAATCTTCAGAATCCAGAAAGAATGAACTGAAGGTGGTTTGTGGGTACTTGTTTTTTTTTCTTTTTTTTTTCTTTTCTTTCCTTTTTTTTGTTTTTTACAAGTGTTTTTTCAGACAGGCAGTCTTAGATTTATATACAAAAGTAAAACTGAAAATATAGTTTTGTTCTCTGTACATTTCTTTTAATTTTTTCCCTAAAAAAAAGGAAAAAAACCACGCTTGTGTACTTTTCTAAACAGAATAAGGTAAAACATAGCACAAAGTTCTCTTCTTTCTACCAAGTTCATTTAATCTGGGGTAGGGATGGGAGCAGCAGAGGCAAGGGAATCAGTCCAATGAAATAATGTCTGGTATGATGCCGAAGATGGATGCTGTGTCCGTGCTGCTCCTATTTGCGACGGTGTGGCTATGGCTCTCCCTTAGGCTGTTGGAGGATACGAGGCTGCTGTTACTGCCACTGCTGCTTCCATTGGTGGCTGGCAGAGAAGTACTGCCTCCTGCACTTAACTGATCAAGAAACATCTGTGAGGAGGTATATGGAAAAAACCGAGACGAGTGTAAGAGGTCTTGATCATCTGAAACCGCTGCTGCTGCAGCGGCAAGTAGGGAGGTGTTATAATGCTAGGGAGGGGAAACAAAACACAGGAAATAAAGTTAATTATACTTATAAATTAATAAACTTTCTTCTCAGCAGAACAAAGTCCTAAATTTAATATATTCTGAGTACCTGGTGTTTCTGAAATATTTAGTAAAACATTTTGCAAAATCAAATGGTCTTATGTAATGATCACATCATTGACCTTTTAATTTTTATTGGCACATCACTGATCTTAAGAGACATTTTTGTAGCTGAAACTGGGGGGGGGGGTTGTGGGAGGGAATAAAAATATTATTTTTTTGTTTTAATTTGTATTGCAAGCAGTTTTCATAATGCTATTTCCAAAGAGGCATATACTCAGAAGCAGCAGGAAACAGGAGAGTCCACTTTCTTTCTCTTCTGGAGATATATGGCCAAGAAATTTATCAGTCAATATGACTCATTGCCCTGTTTTTTATAAAACAGTACTGGGAACCAACAAATAGACACTGTAGTTACTATATATTCAGGCACAGCTGAAACAAAGGGACTTTTATTTAAATTTTTAAAACCTTAACAATGATGGGTATAACTACTCTGAATTTCCTAAGGAAATTTATTTTCTTTCTCTTGGCTACATATTATACTTTTAAGTATTTTAACTTAGAATTAAAATAACAGTATTTTTTTCATATAACATACCTGATTGTCTCCTGATAAGAAAGGAAAGAAATCTAATCCTGTGGGAGAAAAAATTATTTTAGTTTAAATAGAAGAAACAAAAGAAAGAAAGAAAAAGCCTTCCAAATGCCCCAATACTACAAATGCAATATCTTAAAAAGCTAATTCTAAATTCATTTAGAATTTTATTTAAACATAAGGAGTTGAGCTGAATGTTTTACATCTCTCCCATCTCTAGAGTACAAAGCCTAGAGTTCAAGCTTTAGCAATGATTTGCACTCCCGGTGACTCCATTTGTGGGACTTGGGCCAATGCTGCCCTGTTAAGTCCAACACTGATCCCTTAAATTCACAGAGCACTTTTCACTAGATGCTCTCTCTCATCGACTCCCCTAAAGTCACCTTCAATCTACTCGAATTTACTCCTCACAGGCACCTCATGAGGTATGTAATTACTCTGGTCTCATTTTGTGGATAAGAACGTTTTTACATTAAGCAAGTTGCAAGACAGATTTTCTTTCTCAGATTCCTTCATTTCCCACTATCTGTTCCAGATTCTAACTCAGAGACTCCTGAGTGACATGAGAGGGGAAGAGATCTGAGGGGGTGTCTAACTGCTGGCATGGAGGCTATTACAGAAGGACCAGCTCTCATCCCTGGCTGCCAGGAAGTCATTGTAAGCCGGCCCCTTCCAAGTCACATTCTTGTCCAAATTGCCCAATGTGTAATGCGATGAAGAGCAAGTAAACCAATATGAATAAAATGCCTCATTATGATATCTAAACTTGGAGAAAAGTACAACAAGCAGGTATAGATAAAAATATGACAACAACATGAACACTTTGGGGATCCATCCACTGTCTACACTAGAACAGATTATAACAAGGATCCTGCAAAATGTATAGTACTGTGTTTTTTGTTTGTTTGTTTTGGCCATGCCACAAGGCATGTGGGATCTTAGGTCCCCAACTGGGGATCGAACATGCATCCCCTGCACTGGAAGCATGGAGTCTTAACCACTAGACCGCCAGGGAAGTCCCAGTACTGCGGTTCTTGATAGTGAGTTTGGCAGTGGGCTAACAGGCAGTGAGAAACGGGGCTACACTGTCTAACAGAGTAGCTGCTAACCACCTGATGTGGCTATTTAAATTTACTAAGATTAAATAAAATGAAAAATTCAGTCCTTTAGTCATACTAGCCACATTTTAAATGCTCCATAACCACATGTGGCTAGTGGCTACTGTACTGGTCAGATTACATTTCCCTAATTGCATAAAGTTCTATTGGACAGAGCTGAAATAGGGTTTTCATAACAATCACTAAGAATCCACTCAACTATCTCCCAAGATCCTTGCCAGTGACCCTGAATTTTACTGTAGAAAATGGGTGGAGGGCACTTTGTGCTTCTGTATTATATTTTCTACAATGAGCATATATGGCTTTTTGTAATTTAAAAAATGTTCTCAGATTATATGGCTAACGTACAAATTATTAAATTACAAAGATAATGCAAACTAGTAATTCTTTTTGATAATGTAAATGATTATTATGAACTCAAAGTACATCGTAGAAATGAATATACTGACATTTCAAATTACTTTCAAAAAGAAGAATCAGGTTCACCGGAATAAAAATTAAAGCTTTCCAATGTTTCAATTCTGCATTATCTAAAATACAATATGACACAGCTACCCACAATGCCTGCTGCATTATAACTGGATTCACGGAACAAAAAATAATTTTCATAAATATCGAAATTTAAAGCAACATACTGGAAGTCATTAAAAAACAACCTGCAGACTACTTTGAAGCACACAAAACCTAAAGATCATTGCACTGTTTTTACCACTGGTAGTAAAATACTGGCTACTAACAAGGAATTGAGTCTTTATTTATGACCACAGTGTATATTTCTCCCAGTTTCCTAGATCCAACCCCCTCTTTTCCTAATCTTTCAACCTTTCTTATACTTGCCCAGAAGACGACTATATAGATCAAAGGCATTCACAATGCTATGTGACGACACAGAAGAACCGGTGACTCACCTTGCAAATCATAAGGCATGGGTGTCATGTGGAAAGGATGTCTGTAGTCTTGGATGAGGGATGTGTTAATATAGCTTGTGTCTACAGCAGGAAGGCTTGGGGTGCGGGACACTGGAGATGCTTGATGTGGAAGACTTAATATGCTAGAAGAAGAAAAGGTTTGCAAAATTTTCATGAGTCAGTTGAACTTTTAAAAAGGGTTGCATCTCACGATGAGTCCTAGTTTTTGTGCTGGAAATTAAGACAAGTAAAGCAATATATAATTTAGGGTACCATAATTATTAGGAAATAATTTGTATACTTAATAGCATCTTTCAGAGGCTACAGGGAAAAAGAGATGGACGCAATGGTATCCAACATTCATAAATCACATGTTGTCTTTGGAACAATGTCATCTACACTTTCAGAATGCAGGGGGAAGGCATGGCTGAGCCACTTCAGTGGAATATGAGTGAAAAGTATCTACAGCAGACAAAATTCTGAAACCTTTAAAAAATAAGCACTAGAGTGCTGGCTAGTAAAAAGTTTAGGTAAATCCTTGCAAAGAAAACACATATAACAAGACTAGGGGAATGCAGCAATCTGAGCAGTGAGGAATTAACAGTGGCCCTCAGACTTGTAAGATTTATGAGAATACAAACTAGGTACTGTTTATCTTGGTATATTCAATGTCCGGCACGGTCATTATCACGCTATTTACATAAAAGGCCTGCTGAATGAATGAAGGCAGCAAAAAGATGCTCCATAATGTACAGGTGGTACAGCGTTTTTGTTTTGTTTTGTTTTGTTTTTTGTGGTACGCGGGCCTCTCACTGTTGTGGCCTTTCCCGTTGCGGATCACAGGCTCCGGACACGCAGGCTCAGCGGCCATGGCTCACGGGCCCAGCCGCTCTGTGGCATGTGGGATCTTCCCGGATCGGGGCACGAACCCGCATCCCCTGCACCGACAGGTGGACTCTGAACCACTGCGCCACCAGGGAAGCCCGGTGGTACAGCGTTTTTAAAGGGAGAATAGTATAAATGGAAAAAGAAAAAAAGAACAAAGAGAGGGATTCTGGAAGAACAGAGTGAAATGTTTAAGTAGCTGAGTAGTTAAATCTTCTTTCTTTACCAAAAATCAAGGAAAAGCAAAAAGAGGGAGAAATAAAAGAAAAAAGAAAAGGAAGAATTAAAATGATTTTGAAAAGAAAAAGAAAGAATTCTAATAGTCCTGAGTGAAAACATAAGGGCCATATGCTATCCCAACCATACAAGAGGCTAATAGACATATAAGTTATAGAAAATAAAGAGAAAAGAAGGTAGAAACAGGCTGTCTTTTGCTTTTAAAACTTCGTGTAAAGTCCTCAGGGTATGGAGATGCAATTTCAATGGTAAAAAATATTTCAAAAGATGCCAAGGTTGGATTTCCAGGAATAGAGTTCTAGTTATGACCTTCTACCATATTTTTATGAATGGGATGTGAAGCGTAAAATATACTCTCATCCACCTCATAAAAATGTTTTGTCTAATGGAAACTTAACTAAACCTCTTACATCTATAGAAAGTACCATTTTCCATTAGCTATCTCCTCTGACAATACCTAAGGGATTACAACAGAGACAAAAGGAGTTGAAATGCTAGTCTCTGAAAACATCTTGGTATACCAAACAGCAAAGGTAATTTCTGGATGAACACTCAGCAGCTGAAGACAGCAAAATGTTTTACATTTACTAATCTTTCCCTCTTTCTAATTCCTGGCTGGCTCCTTCTCTTTCAATTTTATGATAATATTCTAAAATGCATTTCCACCTTCACATTGCACAATAACAAATACAATATGCTGGGTATAGGTTTCTATTTATTGGCTAGTCATTACTGAAAAATGGTCACTTGTGCTGAATATGGTGCTGTTCTTCTAAAAATGTCATAAACCTTCAGGTTGCTTGTTTTTATCTGAAAATCAAGAGAGAAAGGTCTGGCGTTAGCAAATACTCTATCTGGGTTCAATTAGTCACTGGGAAGCTCAGGAAGTAGTTAATGCATCTAATGTAATTTCCCAAACATAATAAACAAACTATTTCTGGAGAAACAGCAAAGCAAATATTCAAAGAAGAAAAATTAGATTTCTAAACACTCAGAAAGTTTCCTTTAAGGAAAAGTGTTTACATATGTATGACTACTATCAATATACTAAAGAGCAGAACTAACGTATATATAATGATGCATTTAATCCATAAAGTATTTATATACCCAGATTTATGAAATATATTTTAAGGTGCTATTTTATGGCATTTAAAGTAATAAAATGATGATATGTTTTGGTCATGCTATGTTAAATATACCATTTAAAAAAATATATAAAACATAAAATATCTTAGAATCAAAATTCTACAGATATTTGCTCTAACTACGCCAGCTTTTGCTAATTTGACTCTTCTTCCCTCCCCGCCCCCCAACCACAACTCAGATTTAAGAAAGAAGCTGGTATAATAACACGGTCGGGCTTGTTGGATAACAGCCATCAATGTAGGCTTTCATCAGAGGTTCATAAAGTAGGATGTAAAGCAGAATTAGTGTTTAAATATTCATTTTGTACAGAATAATGATACTGCTTTTAATGTCTTTTATTTCTGTCTCTATGATAAAATAAGCTACTCTAGAGTGAAAATATCAACCTGCGTCATATGTCTGGTTGTACTATAAAGATTCCTGAAATAGCCAAAGTCCTCTAATGAGAGAGGAGCCACATTTATCACAATTGTGCTCTTTTACTGTTGCAACTTCATCTTTCAAGTAACTACAAATATACTCAAATAGAAGATCTTTTTATCTCATCAAACAATATCAAGCTTGAAAATAATTTGACTCCAAGCACAGAAGTGCCTGCTCTTGGTCTGGTGTTTACTTTCCCTCTTTAACCTCGAAATCTGTAACAATGCTTTCTGCAGACTTTCCCTTCCTCACTTACATTCTTCCTTCAGGCACTACAGTTTGCTGGAAGATTTTCTGAATAGCTCCTATTCAATTACATCAGGCCACATAACTCTCCTGATATGTACCTAAAAGGGGTCACACATGGATTTCTAGATTTACCTTTGGTGTGCTACAACTGTGCCTTAGAAAAACATGAAGTCTTTTGCTGAGAATCCCCGAAGTGTCTCATAAGACTAACAGTCTGTTTAAGAGTACAGCTAGAGTCAGCTACTTGTTTTACCATCCTCTACAAAATGTTAAACTCTTTAAGGTTGGGACTGTACTTACTTACTTTATTATCACTCATGTTTAGCACAGCGTGTTTTACATAAAGTAGGTAACAGTGTTTCATGAAGTGACATGAAGCATAAGCAAGGTACATTATTACTGATATGAGACTAATGGGAAGTATGGAAAATGAGTCTGCAAAACATAAAGCATTGTGTACTGCAACTTAAGTCCTACACTTCTTTCACTGCCAGTCTTATACATTCTGAGGCAGGTTTAAAGCATTCATCTGGACTTTCTCTGCTTTCTGCTTGAAACACTCAACTTAGGGTTAATTTTACAGCACACATTTTCCAGTTTGAGTAAATATTTTAAATCCTAGGACCAGCATTAGGATCACCTGGGAACTTATTAGAAATACACATTTTCTCAGTTCCTATTCCTGAATCAGACATGGGGGCTAGGGAAGCAATGTGTTTTAATAAGCCCTTCAGGTGATACTGATGTATATCCGAGTTTGAGAACCACTGTGCTAGAATCATCTTTTGGTACGATGAAGACCATATCCAAGTGACCCCTTTAATGCATTATCCCAACCCCTTAAGAAACACACTTGAGAAAAATTCAACCTATTCTCTGATTACTAAGTTTTACAATCATTACTAAGTTAAGTTTTACAATCATTTTATTTAGCAGATCTTTTAACCCTATTTGCAAAATTAACTTTTACAATGAGTTGTTGTTTTTTTTAAGATCTCAGCACTTACCCTTTATTACTTAGTGGTGATGTGGGAGAGAGAGAAGGGCAGGTTCTCTTGGCAGATGGCTCTTCCTCCTCTTCATCAGATGAACTGTCTATGGTTAGGTCAATCACCTCTACTTTCTTACTTTTATTTGAGGACTGGTGATGAGAAGCCACTTGGTGCTCTAATGTGGAGCTCAAGCATCCTGTGTGGGAATGATTGAAACACAATGCAAAAAAGTCCTGTAACATCTCTCCTTTTCTCAGCCTATGGATTAGATTATCAGTTGTAGCTTAGACTTTTATCAGTTACAGTATATTGCTAGGGTCCAAGAATACAAAAGCAACAGTGGCTCTGTTCCCCTAAGCTTAAAACTATTATTTATTATCGGTTGTTAAAGGATTTTTTTGAAAAACAATTCTGAATTAGGGCAAACAATCAAAATATATGTCCACCTCAGAATAAAAGTAGTCTGAGGCCAAACACTATATATTACACGTTCACCTGTACAATACCTGATATACTGAGAGACGTTACGGTAACGTTTTTAAAAAGTCATAGTTTCCTTCCGGCAAAAACATACTAAAAGAGCCAGGAAAAAGATGTAAGTGAAAAAAGAACATTCACTAACCTGTACCAAGTCTGTAAAAAATTTAAAAGGATACCATTTCAAAAGCATGACTTTACAAATAACTTATTAGATTATGTTATTCTGAAATCTTATACCACAAAATTTTAAAAGCTGGCAGAAAGTGAATTTAGAGTTTCAATACTTCTGAACATTTAATCAATAATTTAATAAGAGTTACTGAGCTATCCATAAACTGCTGAGTATTCTTAAAAATTCTGTGTGTTTTAATATTGAAAACCAAGGCTTCACAACAACAGGGAGACTGCCCCACTCTTTTAGAAAACTACTACTCACCGTCAAGCCCGTTATAAGAGGCAGAAACTTCCTGTACTTCCTTTTTTGATCTCATAGGTGCCCAAGAGCCGTCCTCCTTAAACTGTATCTCATCACAATCTGTACAGTACTTCAGGATTTCCATAAACAAGCTATAAAAGACAATTTGTCCTTTGAATATCACATTCTAAAGTAAGGCCAATTAGAATTATTACTACTCAAAAAACATTCACACCTTCTATGTTTTGTACAAGTATAAATGAGAAAGAAAGTGTAACAGACAAGGTATATTTGTTCTCAAAATCTAGGGCTAAATAGGAGAATAGTTACTTAAATTATGGTACGTGTATGCAAGAAAATATTATGTAACCATGAAAAATGAGGTTTCCAAAGATTTTTTTTAATAATATGGGGGGAAATATATGTTCACAGAAAGTGTAAAGAGGCCAAGAAAGAAAACTCTATATTTTAAAAATAAAATTCTCTGTGTGAGTGGTATATAAATAGTGCTTATCTCTCAGTGGTGACATTGTGGATATTTATTCTTTTTCTTTATACTTTTCAACATAATCCAAATTGCCTACAATAAGCACATCTTATTTGATAACTGAAGAAATACATGCAAAAATATGTATTGAAAGTTAAAGCTTCTTGATAATTACCATGCAGATATTAAAAAATGAGATTTTCAAAAATGTGTAAAATTAATGATCAAATTCTCAGGTTGTAATGTTAAATGAAACCAAAGGATAAAAAATACTAATACTGTATAATCACAAATATGGGGAAAAAATCAGAAAATAACATAACAGCTTTTTATTTTCATGTTTCCAATTTTTCTTTAGGGGTGTGTGTGTATGTGTGGCTTTTTTTTTTTTTTTTTTTTTTTTTTTTCCTTATAAACCCCATAACCTTGGATTTCTAATTGC
The DNA here is from genome assembly GCF_000442215.2 of Lipotes vexillifer. Lineage (NCBI taxonomy): Eukaryota > Metazoa > Chordata > Mammalia > Artiodactyla > Lipotidae > Lipotes > Lipotes vexillifer. Next base: position 568,714 of record NW_006769413.1, read on the forward strand.
TTACCACTTACTAGAATACAGTGGACAAATGCACAATGGCTTAGAATTCAGGAACCAAAAGTAACACATCAGTGGTTTTTGTTTTTTTTTTTCCTTGCGTTATGCGGGCCTCTCACTGTTGTGGCCTCTCCCATTTGCGGAGCACAGGCTCCGGACGCGCAGGCTCAGCGGCCATGGCTCACGGGCCCAGCCACTCCGCGGCATGTGGGATCCTCCCGAAACGGGGCACGAACCCGCGTCTCCTGCATCGGCAGGCGGACTCTCAAGCACTGCGCCACCAGGGAAGCCCGTATGTGTGGCTTTTATAGTAAGAAAGAATAATCCCAATTGATGCAGGCATCCAGAGTTACATAATATACAGAGTCGGTAAAATATTACTCAATTCTGATTTATTAGTGATCACTGACATCTCTGAAAAATCAAACATAAAACATTTAAGTTACATGTTTACTTCTCCCCATATGACTGGTCTGACACCTTTCAAGCTCTAGATTACACTTCTATCGCTAAATGTATTCCATTCCTTATGTTATACCTTCAGGCTTCTATGTTTTCTCAAATATTATAGGTAAGTTGTATTAATAAGCATTTTTCTAAAGAGTACAGGAAATCTCAAGAAGATCCTTCTTTTCACAATTTATCTTTGTTTGGTGGCAAAACAGAAAAAAAGGAGGCTAGAGAATAGGAGAAAGGTGAAAGGGATATTCGAAGATGTTTGGAAGGACAGATAAAACACCAGAGTGTTAAAAAAATAACTGACTGGGCTTCCCTGGTGGTGCAGTGGTTGAGAGTCCGCCTGCCGATGCAGGGGATGCGGGTTCGTGCCCCGGTCTGGGAGGATCCCACATGCCGCGGAGCGGCTGGGCCCGTGAGCCATGGCCGCTGGGCCTGCGCGTCCGGAGCCTGTGCTCCGCAATGGGAGAGGCCACAACAGTGAGAGGCCCACATACCGCAAAAAAAAAAAAAAAAAAAATAACTGTTGTGATGCTATAGGTGGAGAAGAAAGACAAAGACAAGTATTTTAGAGAAAACAAAAAAACAAAGAGAGCTGCTATTCAGTGTGTTGATCAGTTTTAGGAGCCCGTAAGGTAGGGAGTAGGTATGCTGTCCCACAACTGAAGCACCAGGAAATCTCCAAAAACAGACCAATTTCTTGGTCAATTAGGTTAACCAGAGTTTCACAATCCTTTCATTCTCTCTCCAAAATGGTCTGCATGTCTAGGGATAGATGGATTCATGTTAGGAAAAGGTGTAAGTACATCCTACTTAGAACCATTGGTGCTTTAAAATGGTAAATGTCAGGAGGCACTGACAGTAAGGCACACATTTTCAAAACAAGGGGACATAAAGTTAAAAAGGAAAAATGTTCACAATATTAATTACTTAGAAAACTACTGACTTCTACAGTCATGATAATCCTAAAAATACATAACTCAGAAAACACTACCTATAGAATTTTAATCCCAAATGTGCTGGATAACAAAACCAATAATAGATGGTTACTTTCAAGTACAAGGAAAAACTTTAAATTGACATACCCATCAATAATAAGGTGTTCATACGGAGCCTTCTTATCACAGACAGGGCAAACCCAAGTTGGTTTTTTCTCATTCATCTGAATATAAAGAGTTGCATCAAAACACTGCAGATGAGAACATGTAAGGGCCCGACATGGAATTGTCAGCCGCATTTTACCAAGCTTTGAAAAAGGGAGACAAAAGTAAATATTAGACAACTGTTATACAAAATTTTTCCTGAAACACAAAGTGTATGTATTCCAATTTAAAGCGTATTCTGTTTACTTTTAACACATTTTCTGTGAAACATCTACCGGTTAAAAATTACAATATTTCTTTGGATATTAAAATAGACTATGGAAAGTTACAGCAGAGGTTATTTACCCTCAATCCACAGCTTACAGATCTGCTTTTAGGGGAAAGAACTATGAACCCCTTGAAATTACATGCAAAATCTTGTAAGTGTGTGCATTTTTCCGGGGAAAGTGCTTTCACCAAATTCTCAGAGTAGTCCCTAATCCAAAAAAGTTAAGAACCACTTTACTAGGTATTGGGAAAGTAAAAAGGAATGCCTTATTAAATGCTCAAGATACAGATACTCTCATTAAGGTATCAGGTTGATTGTAATTCAGAGGTCAGAACAGAATAAGCATTCCCCACAATGCCTGGCATAATTGCCAAACAGCAGCTCTGAGAAGAAACCCAGGTGTGCGCACTCTCTCCCCTCACTGGGCACCATCACAGGCAATTCAGCAAACACCTCTGGACCTCTAGCATCTCTAGCATGTTATGAGACTTGCTCTTCTTGCCCTGCAAATAGTGCTTATGCTGACATAGGTTGAGTCTGTCCTATGAACAATGAAATCTGCTTCATCTGGTCCCTGAAATGCCAGCTTTGGACCAAAGCAGAGAAGCTGTCCAAAGATCTGCCCAGGGAGCTACCATATCATGACCTCCTTGCATGGAACACACTTCGTACAATACAGCTGGATAACCACTGTGGGGTCCCCGTAGGTCACAATGGCCATATAGTATAGAAGTCACCTACTTTCAGTAACCACATTTTTTGCTAAATATCAGGAAAAGATCTTCCACATGTTTGTGAGCTTGAAAAACATAAGGCCTTGAAAAGGATATGAGTTAAATGAGGAAAAAAAAGAGGAAAAGATTCTTGGCTTAGGAGGATTTCACGGAAATGTGTAATTTCCTAGTCTACCAAGGAAACTAACTGTCATTTGGGGCCCTAAATTATTGTTCTCACACCAGTGATTTACTGTGCCTCTAGGAAAGGCACTTAACCTTGCTGGGCCTCTTTTTCTATCTATGAAGTAACATGGTTTCCTCCTTACTTCAACAGGATGTAGTGATGAAGAATAAAAAAGGATCCAGAATGTATCATCAACTTGAGGGAGTAATGCCAGTTTACAGTATCAGAAGTATGGACAGGAGGACTCCCAAACTCATTCTACGAGGCCACCATCACCCTGATACCAAAACCTGACAAGGATGTCACAAAGAAAGAAAACTACAGGCCAATATCACTGATGAACATAGATGCAAAAATCCTCAACAAAATACTAGCAAACAGAATGCAACAGCACATTAAACGGATCATACACCATGACCAAGTGGGGTTTATCCCAGGAATGCAATTCTGGATTCCTCAATATACGCAAATCAATCAATGTGATACACCATATTAACAAATTGAAGGAGAAAAACCATATGGTCATCTCAATAGATGCAGAGAAAGCTTTCGACAAAATTCAACACCCATTTATGATAAAAACCCTGCAGAAAGTAGGCATAGAGGAAAGTTTCCTCAACATAATAAAGGCCGTATATGACAAACCCACAGCCAACATTGTCCTCAATGGTGAAAAACTGAAAGCATTTCCACTAAGATCAGGAACAAGATAAGGTTGCCCACTCTCACCACTCTTATTCAACATAGTTTTGGAAGTTTTAGCCACAGCAATCAGAGAAGAAAAGGAAATAAAAGGAATCCAAATCGGAAAAGAAGAAGTAAAGCTGTCACTGTTTGCAGATGACATGATACTATACATAGAGAATCCTAAAGATGCTACCAGAAAACTACTAGAGCTAATCAATGAATTTGGTAAAGTAGCAGGATACAAAATTAATGCACAGAAATCTCTGGCATTCCTATACACTAATGATGAAAAATCTGAAAGTGAAATCAAGAAAACACTCCCATTTACCATTGCAACAAAAAGAATAAAATATCTAGGAATAAACCTACCTAAGGAGACAAAAGACCTGTATGCAGAAAATTATAAGACACTGATGAAAGAAATTAAAGATGATACAAACAGATGGAGAGATATACCATGTTCTTGGATTGGAAGAATCAACATTGTGAAAATGACTCTACTACCCAAAGCAATCTATAGATTCAATGCAATCCCTATCAAACTACCACTGGCATTTTTCACAGAACTAGAACAAAAAATTTCACAATTTGTATGGAAACACAAAAGACCCCGAATAGCCAAAGCAATCTTGAGAACAAAAAATGGAGCTGGAGGAATCAGGCTCCCTAAAAAAAAAAAAAAACCACACACACACACACAAAAGACAGTATGGTACTGGCACAAAAACAGAAATATAGATCAATGGAACAGGATAGAAAGCCCAGAGATAAACCCACGCACATATGGTCACCTTATCTTTGATAAAGGAGGCAGGAATGTACAGTGGAGAAAGGACAGCCTCTTCAATAAGTGGTGCTGGGAAAACTGGACAGGTACATGTAAAAGTATGAGATTAGATCACTCCCTAACACCATACACAAAAATAAGCTCAAAATGGATTAAAGACCTAAATGTAAGGCCAGAAACTATCAAACTCTTAGAGGAAAACATAGGCAGAACACTCTATGACATAAATCACAGCAAGATCCTTTTTGACCCATCTCCTAGAGAAATGGAAATAAAAACAAAAATAAACAAATGGGACCTAATGAAACTTCAAAGCTTTTGCACAGCAAAGGAAACCATAAACAAGACCAAAAGACAACCCTCAGAATGGGAGAAAATATTTGCAAATGAATCAACTGACAAAGGATTAATCTCTAAAATTTACAGGCAGCTCATGCAGCTCAATAACAAAAAAATAAACAACCCAATCCAAAAATGGGCAGAAGACCTAAATAGACATTTCTCCAAAGAAGATATACAGACTGCCAACAAACACATGAAAGAATGCTCAACATCATTAATCATTAGAGAAATGCAAATCAAAACTACAATGAGATATCATCTCACACCAGTCAGAATGGCCATCATCAAAAAATCTAGAAACAATAAATGCTGGAGAGGGTGTGGAGAAAAGGGAACCCTCTTGCACTGCTGGTGGGAATGTGAATTGGTACAGCCACTATGGAGAACAGTATGGAGGTTCCTTAAAAAACTACAAATAGAACTACCATATGACCCAGCAATCCCACTACTGGGCATATACCCTGAGAAAACCATAATTCAAAAAGTCATGTACCAAAATGTTCATTGCAGCTCTATTTACAATATCCCCGAGATGGAAACAACCTAAGTCTCCATCATCAGATGAATGGATAAAGAAGATGTGGCACATATATACAATGGAATATTACTCAGCCATAAAAAGAAATGAAATTGAGCTATCTGTAATGAGGTGGATGAACCTAGAGTCTGTCATACAGAGTGAAGTAAGTCAGAAAGAAAGACAAATACCATATGCTAACACATATATATGGAATTTAAGAAAAAAAAATGTCATGAAGTACCTAGGGGTAAGACAGGAATAAAGACACAGACCTACTAGCGAATGGACTTGAGGATATGGGGAGGGAGAAGGGTGAGCTATTACAAAGTGAGTGGCATGGACATATATACACTACCAAACATAAGGTAGATAGCTAGTGGGAAGCAGCCGCATGGCACAGGGATATCAGCTTGGTGCTTTGTGACTGCCTGGAGGGGTGGGACAGGGAGGGTGGGAGGGAGGGAGATGCGAGAGGGAAGAGATATGGGAACATATGTATATGTATAACTGATTCACTTTGTTATAAAGCAGAAACTAACACACCATTGTAAAGCAATTAGACCCCAATAAAGATGTTAAAAAAAAAAAAGATAAGAAACAAAGATTGTTTCAGAATCCAAGCCATAGGCTGTAGAACTTATACCATGAAAAGCAGTTATTCTCCAAAGATTGTCACCTCACATAACTTTAGCCCTATAATTTCCAGCTGTCAGTTCATCTTTTTGTTGGGAGAGCAACTCTCAAGCCCTTGTATGATCAGCCACACTGACAAGTTTACCTACAGAATTTTTAAGGAACACTGCTACATGAATGGCACAGGAAGGACGCTTACAAATAAGTATACGAAAGCATAAGTTCAATTTCAAATGCAGTTTATTAGCCATCACACAAATGTCTTGCTTCAAAGAATTACAAAGTAATTGTTACATGACCCTCATACTCCTGATTTTTAAAAACAATCACTAAGTTCTAAATACTTATCTATGAATGGACACTGAATTCTCTAACTTCAGAAAAGAAGCTGAGCTTTGAACATCTTCATCCTGTAATTACAAATCCCACTTTTCCCTTTATAGGATGGGGTGGATATTTGCATCATTCGCAAATAAACACTTTGAAAACAACTCCCAAATACGTTTTCTAATGCCATTAACCTTACTATAACATAATAGTAACTGATGATACTTCAAGAGAAAATACCCTACTTAGATATAAGTTCAAACCAGATTATACCAAAGGACCCCCAAAACATCAATAATATACGTACTTTTTCCTTATAAAAAGAAAGTAGTGTGATATTGAGAATTTTATAACTTTTTCATCATCATCATTATGATAAGTATTTCATGAATAAATTTCCAAGGAGTTTATTTTTTTTCTTCTATCAACTCCAAGTGATTTGCATTCGAGTTTACAGGTCTAGGGAGTATCTCACAAAGCAGGTTCACAAACACTCTTCCAGCTCTATTTTTAATAAATTAGAACTGAAAAATTCCCAAAGAGCAAAAACATCTTTAATTATTTTCACTGCCTTTAGCTAAACAGCACACAAAAAACAGAAACTCATTTATTTTGAGCTGTGTATATCACAACAAGGGTAATTCAAATGCACAGTCAGACATCATATTTACATATTTCAAAGGGAACAAATCTCTTTTATTATTCTATAAACTTGATATATAGATGAGTTGCCATTACGAAGTTTTACTTTTTAGAGTAGAAACATACCTAAAATATACCGCCTTACTGTTCCAGAATAATTGTAAAGGGATTGTCCCTTTGGCCAAATAGAAATCCATAAAAGTATTATAATTATGGGTTATATATATAGTTGTTTTTCCTATAATCTGAATTTTGAAAGCGTAAGTCAATTTAAAATGAACTGCTGTAACTTCTGAAACTAAAAAGGGAGGAGCAGGGGGATATAGAAAGAAAAATTTAAAGCTCGCCGATTAAATTAAGAGGTGTAACAAGCAAAACATGATTAACATTTTCTAATAATATAAAGATCACCTGAACTACGAAATTCAAATCTAGTTATATAAATAAGAACATCAAGATTTATATTGTAGTCCTTATTTATATGAATAAGTGCTTCATATAAATGTTAAATAATATAAACATCATATATATTAGTACAACTGTAAACACTTAAAATGAGACTGGAGAAAAACAAGACTCCTTCCAATGATTTGAATGGAAAATGAAGCTTATGCACGTTCCTAAATTTCTCATGTTCTCTAAACTGGTGTTTTATAATGGAATGGGGCAGCAAGGAATTATGTCAAGGGGGAGGGTGGATAAATAGGTGTTTGGAGGAAAGAGGGTATGATAGGTATATACCTTACAAAAAAACTTTGTCTTCTTCCCACCCTCTACTTAGCTGGTCTGTGAACCATTTTTTTAAATGTTAAAAAATACCACATTCCTTTACACCATAGTCTGTTATAACATCTGATTACTTAAGAATCCACCCCATGTCCCCCTGGCCAATATTTTTTATTGTGGTAAAAACATTAACATTAAACCTACGACCTTAACCATCTTAAAGTGCACAATTCAGTAATGCTAAGTATATTCACACTGTTGTACAAGAGATCTCTAGAACTTTTTCATCTAGCAACACTGAAACTCTACACCCACTAATTTGCCCTCCCCCAGCCCTTGGATCCATCTTTCTACTTTCTGCTTCCATGATTTTGACTACTTTATATACTTCATGAGTGGAATCATACAGTATTTATGCTTTTGTGATTGGCTTATTTTGCTTATTGTAATGTTCTCAAGGTTTATCCACATGGCATATGACAAGATTTCCTTTTTTCATGTTCCATACATTATATTCTACTGTATGTATTTATACCGTATTTGTTCATCTCTTGATGGACATTTGGGTTGCTTCCACCCTTTGACTATTGTGAATAATGTGATAAAAGTGGGTATGCAAATTATTTCTTCAAGATCTTGCTTTGAATTCTTTTTTTTTTTTTTTTTTGCTGTACGCGGGCCTCTCACTGTTGTTGGCCTCTCCCGTTGCGGAGCACAGGCTCCGGATGCGCAGGCTTAGCAGCCATGGCTCACAGGCCCAGCCGCTCCGCGGCATGTGGGATCTTCCTGGACTGGGGCACGAACCCGTGTCCCCTGCATCGGCAGGCGGTCTCTCAACCACTGCGCCACCAGGGAAGCCCGCTTTGAATTCTTTTAGATATATACTCAGAAGAATCGACAGATCATATGTTAATTCTATTTTTAACTTTTTGAGGAACCTCCATACTGTTTTTCCATAATGGCTGCAGCATTTTACATTCCCACCAACAGTCCACAAGGGTTCCAGTGTCTGTGGCATCCTCACTGAAACTTGTCATCTTCTGATTTTTTTGATAGGCGCCATCCTGATGGGTGTGAAGTGATATCTCATGTGATTCTGATACGCATTTCCTCAATGATTAGCGATGTTAATCTTTTCATGTGCTTGTCAGCCATCTGTATACCTTCTTTGGAGAAATGTCTATTCAAGTCCTTTGCCTATGTTTAATCAGGTTGTTTGTTTTGTTGTTGTTGTTGGGTTGTAGAAGTTCCTTATATATTCTGGATATTAACCCCTTATCAGGTATAAAATTCTCAAATTATTTTCTCCCATTCCCTAGGTTGTCTTTTCACTCTGTTAACTGTTTCCTTTGGCAAGAAGAGGTTTTAAGTTTTGAAGTTTAAGTTTTTAAGACCAATGGGTGTATTCCCATTGGTCTCTCTTTGCTTTTGTCACCTCTGCTTTTGGTGTCATATCCAAGAAGTCACTGCCAGATTCAACTGAAGCCCTTCCCCCATGTTTCTTCTAAGAGCGTAACAGTTTAAGGTCTTACGGTTTTGATCTTTAACCCATTTTGAGTTAATTTTTACATATGGTGTAAAGTAAGGGTCCGACTTCATTATTTTGCATGTGAATATTCAGTTTTCCCAATGCCATTTGTTTAAAGAGACCATCTTTTTCCCATTATGTAGTCTTGGCACTCCTGTAGAAAGGCATTTGACCATATTGTTTCTGGGCTCTCTATTTTGTTCCATTGGTCTATATTATCTACCTTTCTGTCAGTACCACACCATCTTAATTACTACTGCTTTGTAGGATGTTTTGAAATCAGGGAGTGTGAGGGCTCGAACTTTGTTCTTATTAAGATTGTTTTGGCTACTCAAGAGTCCCTTGAGATTCCACAGAAATTTAAGGATTTTTTTGGGGGATTTCTGCAAAAATTGCTATTGGGATTTGATAGGAACTACACTGAATCTGCAGATCACTTTGAGTAGTATGCACATTTTAACAATATTAAGTTTTCTAATCCATAATTATGGGATATCTCTCCATTTATTTCTATCTTCTCTGAATTCTTTTTTGTTATGTTTTATAGTTTTCCATCTCCTTGGCTGAGCTTATTCCTAAATATTTTATCCTTTTTGATGCTATAGTAAATGGGACTGTTTTCATAGTTTCCTTTTCAGTTTGGTCACTGTTAGTGTATAGAAATGCAACTAACTTTTGACTGTTGATTTTGTATCCTGCAACTTTGTTGAATTCAGTTCAAACAGGTTTATTTTGGGGGTTTTTTGGTGGAATCTTTGGCGTTTTCTACATAAAAGATCACGTCATCTGCAAACAGATTATTTTACTTCTTCCTTTCCAATCTTTTTTTTCCTCCTTGTCTAATTGCTCTGGCTAGAACTTCCAGTGCTATGCTGAACAGCAGTGGTGACAGTGGGCATCCTTGCCTTGTTCTTGGCCTTAGAGGAAAAGCTTTCAAGTCTTTCCACATTGAGTATGATGCTCATTGTGGGCTTTTCATATATGGCTTTTATTATGTTGAGGAAGCTTCCTTCTATTCCTAGTTTGCTGAGTGTTTTTATCATGGAATGGTGTTGAATTTTGTCAAATGTTTTTGTCAAGTTTTTTTCTGCATTGATTGAGATGATTATGTGGTTTTTGTCCTTCATTTTGTTAATGTGGTATATTACAATGATTTATTTTTGTATGCTGAACCAGCCTTACATTCCAGCTATGAATCTCACTTGGTCTGGTGTATGATCATTCTAACGTGCTGGTGAATTCAGTTTGCTAGTATTTTGTTTAGCGTTTTTGCATCAATATTCATCAGGAATACTGGTATGTAGTTTTCTGGGGTTTTTTTGTTTCATTTTGTCTTGTCTTGTTGTGTCCTTGTGTGGTTTTGGGATCAGTAATGCTAGCCTTACAGAATGAGTTTAGGAGTATTCTTTCTTCAATTCTTTTTAAGAGTTTGAAAAGGACTGGTGTTAATTCTTCTTTAAATGTTTGGTAGGATTCTCCAATGAAGCCATAGGGTCCTAGGCTTTTCTTTGTTGGGACATTTTTCACTGCCGCTTCAATCTCCTCACTAGTTATAAGTCTGTTCAGATTTCTTATTTCTCCATGAATCAGTCTTGGTAGGTAATGTGTTTCTAAGAATTTATCCACTTCTACGTTATCCAATTTGCTGGCACAGTAGTGTCTTATATCTTTTTAATTTCTGTGGCATCAGTTATAAGGTCTCCTCTTTCATTTCTAATTTTAGCTATTTGAGTCTTCCCTCTTTTTTTCTTAGTCTAGCTAAGGAGTTGTCAATTTTGTTGATCTTTTCAAAAAACCAACTCTTGGTCTCGTGATTTTTTTGGACTGTTTTTCTATTCTCTATTTCATTTATCTCTGCTCTAATCTCTCTAATTTCCTTCCTTCTGCAGACTTTGGGTTTAGTTTGTTTTTCTTTTTTTAGTTTCTTGAGGTATAAGATTAGGTTGTTGATCTGAGATCTTTCTCCTTTTTTAATGTAAGCATTTTACTCCTATAAACTTCCCTCTTCTGCTGCATCCTGTAAGTTCTGGTATATTGTGTTTTTATTTTCATTTGTCTTCAGATATTTTCTAAATTCCCTTGTGATTTCTTCTTTGACTCATTGGTTGTTTAAGAATGTATTGTTTAATTTCCACGTTTGTGGATTTTCCTATTTTCCTCCTGTTACTGATTTCTAGTTTCATCACACTGTGATCAGAGAAGATACTTTATAATGATTTTAATCTTAAATTTATTAAGACTTGTTTTGTAGCCTAACGTGCTCTGTCTTGGAGAATGTTCTGTGTGTTCTGAGAATAATGTGTATTCTGCTTTGTTGGGTGCAGTATTCTGTATATATCTCTTAGGTCCAATTGGCATACAGTGTTGTTTAAGTCCTTTGTTTCCTTATTGACCATCTGTCTGGCTGTTCTATCTATAACCAAAAGTGGGGTATGGAAGTCTACTACTATTATTATTATATTGCTGTCTATTTCTCCCTTTAGTTCTGTCAATGACTGCATTATATATTTGCAAAGAATTTAAAAATTTAAAGTAATAATATAAAAAGCCTGGAGTCAAAATACTTTCCCTATAAAAATGACTGGCTATAGTAAGGAATAAAAAGATAGAAGGATATATACAAAATTATACATTTGGTGATTTTTATTAACTTCACTGTTTTTTTTCCTGTACTTTATAGACGTTTAATAGTGAACAGGAGTTCTCTTCGCAATTATAAAACAAAAAAGTTTTTTTTTAAAGAGCTATGCAAAGTATTATAAACTAATTCATGAGATAATGAGTTTTTCATATTGTTTGAGGTTTTATAAATTATAAAAGACTAAGATATAAGACAAATAACACTTAATCTTTGTTTAAATTTTTTGTTTAAGAATAAATAACTTGATCTCAGATTAGCAGGATTCCAATATTAAAAGCTTTCAATATCAGGCTTGCCTGAACAATCCTGGCAAATCAGGAAAGAGCTGAGTCCTCTTATTTTCCATACTTTCACCCCAAATTTAAATATGATTAATTTGATTAATTACAGAACAAAAGGCAATCAAAATATCAAAGTAATTTACTCTCAGTTTTTCACATATTTTTGTATGAAAGCATCATTCAACTACCATTCCTACTGTTGGTGGACCTGACATCAAACTAGTTAAGAAATAAACCTTAACACATTTTTGGAAACTTTTCCACTACCAGTTTAATCATTCGGTATGTCTTGAGCCTTATATTTATTTTGTAGAAATGACTGAAATTGATCTCATTTTCTGGTTTAAAAATATTTCTAGTTGATTTTTATATGCATAACCAATTCAATTATTCAGGCTAAACAGAATAGTTTTTAATTGTTGTTATAGTCATTGTTGGCAAAATGGTTAAATTGAATGTGTGAATAATCATGGCCAGATTTTTATTCAGAAGTATACTATTTTAAAAAATGAAATTTTAATAAATATACTAAGATAATAAAATGCATTATGTGGAGATTTTACACTTAAGTCTGAGAGAAAGTCATTTAATAACCACAAGCAATATTTAAATATAACTTACTAAGAGTAGAAAATTTTTATAGACATATATTTGTTTAGACTTCAAATCCTAAGACTACATGATGTCTTTTACTTTTCATAAACTCTAACAAACAAGTGGGCATGTTTCAATTTAACAGAACTTGTTAAATACTGGAAATACTTAATAACCAAAGAAAATGTATAGTAAGCCTCCTGGAGAGCAAATATTAGTTAACACTTACTGGACATAGTAGAGAAACCCTCAGGCTGGTTGTAGCTATTTCACTGTCTGGATCCGCAGTCAATTTCTCTTTAACTGACATTCATCAAAGAGAAAACAAACAGAAGAAGTTTATTAAAGATATATTACTGATGCAACATAAGAAAAAGAATGAGGAACTTAAAAAAAAAGAACTCAAAAATAATCTGCTCTATTATTTTCCAATCAATTGAATGAAAAGATTAAAACAATTATAAGGTTCATAATCTCTACAATAAGCAAAGGAAGGAAAACAACTGTATATCTATAGACTGACTACATTCCCTGTAAGTCTCCTATTTCTCACCCACAAAACAAAAACTGCATTGCACTAACATAAAGGAAATTTATATAGCAGGTTAATATATTCAGCTGATGGCAGACCATCTTCCTTTTATAACTCTAAGATACTGGATAAAGATTTTCTTTCTTTTAAACTATGACAATATTATTTTAAAAGAAACTATTTAATAAAAGCAACTATAAAACTAACATGTATAAGTTTTTACAATGCTCACATAATACAAATATTTATTGTAAACACATTAATTCTAATTTCAAATTATAAAAAGAAAAACGTTCAGTTGATTTTTTTACCATATGATTATTTGAGTTTTATATTTATTTATCCATAACCTAATTAATTATGCTACCTTGAGCAAGTCAGTCCTCCTCTCTGAGCTTAATTTTACTTCTTGGAAAATAACAGCCTACACTAGATAATCTCTACATCTTCTCAGTTCAAATTTCCTATGGTTCTTAAGAGAGGAGGCACTGGTAATTTTACTTTTAAAGCTGTTCTGTTACTCTCAGTCAGTCTAACATGACAAGGACCTTTTTTTTTTTTAAATTTATTTATTTTTGGCTGTGTTGGGTCTTCGTTTCTGTGCGAGGGCTTTCTCTAGTTGTGGCGAGTGGGAGCCACTCTTCATCATGGTGCACGGGCCTCTCACGGTCGCAGCCTCTCTGTTGCAGAGCACAGGCTCCAAATGCACAGGCTCAGTAGTTGTGGCTCACGGGCCTAGTTGCTCTGTGGCATGTGGGATCTTCCCAGACCAGGGCTCAAACCCGTGTCCCCTGCATTGGCAGGCAGATTCTCAACCACTGCACCACCAGGGAAGCCCAACAAGGACCTTTATACTTCTCATCTGAAAACCTGAGACATGTTACTTCTGAAAACCTCAGAACTTTAATTAAACTTCAGCACAGAAGTGAGACTGGAAATGCCTAAACGTAATATTTCAATAATTTTAGAAGCTGTTCCAGAATAACTTTAAAGTCTATATGTGTAAGGGGGCACAAGTGGAGTAGTTGTGGAGTCAATCATAGAATTTCAGAGCTGAGGCACAACTGAATGTGACAGGAAGGGAGGGAGGGAGGAAGGAAAGAAAGATACAAGAAAATGGAAAGGGGAAAAGTACTTGGGTAAGGAAGAATAGTTTCAGATGTCTGTTGAACTGGTAACTATAAGAACTAAGAATTCTGGGCTTCCCTGGTGGCGCAGTGGTTAAGAATCTGCCTACCAATGCAGGGGACACGGGTTCAAGCCCTGGTCCAGGAAGATCCCACATGCCGTGGAGCAACTAAGCCCGTGCACCACATCTACTGAGCCTGTGCGCCACAACTACTGAGCCCATGTGCCACAACTGCTGAAGCCCACGCGCCTAGAGCCCATGCTCCGCAACAAGAGAAGCCACCACAATGAGAAGCCCGCGCATCACAACAAAGAGTAGCCCCCGCATGCCGCAAGTAGAGAAAACCCGTGCACAGCGACGAAGACACAGCCAATAATAAATAATAATAAATAAAAGAACTAAAAAAAAAAAATTGAAAAAAAAAGAATTAAGAATTCTGCCTTTATTAAACTTGATGATCACAGAGTCTGGATTTTTTTAAGATGGTCCAAATCTTAGATATTCTATTCAACTGCCTCCATAAACTAGTGGATCTCAACTAAAATGCACATCAGAACTACTTATAGAGCTTTCTAACTTTATAACTGCCCACTGAACCAAAATGGGGAAGAGGGACACTAATAAGTAGTTTTTAAAAAGCTCCAGATGTGATTCTGATGACAGACTAAAAAATCATTTTATAGCCTGGAAATTCAAAAATTTTACAGTCTATATAACTCATAGGCTGTCTATCACATCTAAAAAGGCAAACAATCCGTGGGTTTTAGTTTGGAAAATCATATCCAAAATCATATCATATCACTTATGCTAATTAATATTATATGTAAATTATGAAAAGTATGCTTTTGCCATTATAGACCCAATCTTACTCCAACCTTTCTTATAAAGATACATTTAACAAACAGTATCTTTTTAAAGGTGACAAACAATTGCCATACGAAACAAACATGTAAATTCTAATGTGATTCCTAACCATTCTGCATGCCTTCACCAACCACTCCCTAACACTCACCATGCACACAGCAATGGGAACAGTAACTGACTTTACATTTTATCTATTTAAACTTCGAGTTAAATGAAGCAATATCATAGATCATAATATCAGCCTTATGCAAAACAAAGTTCAGTGTTAGTACTTTGGAAAAAAAAATGAAAAAGGAAAGGCAACCTGAGGTAGTGGTTCAGAGCACAGGATCTAGAGCCAGCCTAGGCTGTAACTCAGCCTTAGTCATTTAACTTTTCCACGCCTCAGTTTCCTCATCTTGTAAATGGGAATAACAACAGTACCTCATAGCATTGTTGTAAGGATTAAATGAGTTAATACAAATAAAATGCTTTAAAATAACCTAACATTATACTAAATAAATATTAGTTATCGCAACTTAAAATAAAATGTGACTTGTATGTTTATTTTCTCTCAGAGGTGAAAGAATTTTCTGAAATTATTTTAGAATTAGCTTATCAATTTCTATTAAAAAAAAAAAAACTTCGCTTTTCACCTTTGCCATTATAGACTCAATCAATTCTTTCCTGTAAAGATACTTTTTAATACTTGAGGATCTTGATTGGATTGAATTTAACCTACAGATCAACTTGGAGAGAACTGACATTTCTCCAATAACAATACTGAGTGTTCTGATCCATTAACATGATGTATCTCTTCATTATTCTGGTCTTATTTTAATTACTCTCACCAATGTTTTATAGTTTTCAGCATACAAATTGTGCAAATATTTTGTGTAACATATTCCTAAGTATTTCATATTTTTAAAATGCTTATTATTTGAATTTCAATTTCCAGTTGTTTACAGCTAGTAGAAATACAGTTTTTATAAACTGATCATGTATTCTGCAACCGTGCTAAATTCATACATTGGCTTTAGTAGCTTTTTTGCAGATTTTTTTGGATGTTTTCTATACAATGAAGTCATCTTCAAATAAAGACAATAATTACTGTTCATTTCTAATCTGTATGCTTCTTTTTTCTTGCCTTATTGTGCTGAATAGGATCTTAAGGGCAATGCTGAATAGAGGCATTAAGAAAGATATTCTTGCCTTATTCTCAGTCTTAGGGGTGAAGATTTTTACCATAAATATGATATTAGCTAAAGGCTTTTTGTAAATACCCTTTATTACATTGAAGCAGCCCCCTTCTCTCTATTTTGCTGAGTTTTATCATGAATGGATATTGAATGTGACCAACTGCTTTTTCTGAATCTATGGAGATGATCACATGATTTTTCCTTTTTTAGTTTGCTGAGATGAGAAGGTGAATTATATTGATAGATTTTTGAATGTTGTATGAACCTAATATTCCTGGAACAAACTCTATTTGATCCCTATGTATTACATTTTAATATACTGTATTTGTCAAAACAATTCTGAAAAAGAAAAATAAAGTTGGAGGACAACCTGATTTCAAGAATTACTATCAAGCTTTAGTAATGAAGACTGTGTTATTGGTATAAAGATAGATAAATAGGTCAATGGAAGATAATGGAGTTCAGAAATAAATTCATACATCTATGGTCAACTGGTTTTTGACAAAGGTGTCAAGGTAATTAAGTGGAGAAAAAATTAGTATTTTCGAGAACTGTTATGGAACAACTGGTATCTGTATGGGGAGAAAATGAACCTCTAAAGCTTACTTTGCATCATATACAAAAATTTATTTAAAATAAACTGTAGACCTAAATCAAACAATAAAACTTCTAGAAGTAAAATGTCTGTGACCTTGGGTTGGACCTTGGGTTGGACAAAGATTTCATAGTATGCAAAAAGCACAAACTATAAAATAAATGGAGGGAAAAGTTGAATAGATATTTTATCAAAGAAGCTATAAGGATGGCAAATAAGCACATGAAAAGATGCTTAACATCGTTAGTCATTAGAAAAGTTCATATTAAAACCACATGACATATCACCTACACAGTGACCAGAATGGCTAAAATCAAAGCAGCCTGACAATATCAACTGCTAGAGAGAATGGGGAAAAAACTCTAAATCTCAAATCTTGTTGGTAGGAATGCAAAAATGGAATACACACTTTATAAGAAACTGCCAACCTCTTTTCTATACATTTATCATGTAACCCAGCAATCCTAGTCCTGAGTATTTACCCAAGAGAAATGAAAACGTATGTCCACAAAACTGATATTCATATGCAAACTGCAAATGTTTTAGCAGCTTTATTCATGATAACGAAAAACTGGAAGCAATCTAAACGTCCATCAACTGATAAATGGATACCCAAATTACAGTACAGATAAATGGAACACTACTCAATAATAAAGAAGAGCAAACTACATGAATGAACCTAAAAGCATTATACTATGTAAAAGAAGCCAGAAACAAAAGGCTACATGCTGTGGGATTTCAAGTTCTGGAAAAGAAAAAACCACTGAGACAGAAATCACATCAATGGTTATAAGAACTGGGGGTAAGGAGATGAGACAGAATGCAAAGGGCCATAGGGGAACTTTCTGGGGTGAAGAATGTTACATATTTTGATTGTGGTATTTAGTTCATGATTGCATACACCTGTCAAATTCATCAAACTGTACACTTAAACAGGTGAATTTTTACTGCTTGCAAACTATACTTGAATAAACACAACCAAAATAAAAAAAAGAAGAAAGGGGGGGGGCGGAATCACTATGTTAAATTTCATAAGAAAGTGAAAAATAAAAATAAGACATCAATATTCATCCTGCTGCATCAACCAACACCAGGTAAATCTTTCAGGAGTTCAGGTTTTCTTGTGTCACTGTGAGCTGCAGCCGTAACAGTATTTTACTATTTTACTATATGATGATTTATTTACTAAAATTAATCTTTGAAAATCCCTGTTATCATGTGCTATGAGAGTTAGCCACTAGTCAGATGTGGCTATATTTAAATTTAATTAAATTTAAAATTCAGTTCCTCAGTTGCACTACCACATTTCAAGTACTCAACAGACACATAGTACTAGTGGCTATCACACGGGACAGTGCAGATATAGAACATTTCCATCACCACAGAGTGTTCTATTAGTGCTGCTCTAGGTTTTCAAAAAAAATTTCTCTCCTTTTTAAAATTTTTTTTTTTTTGAGTGAACCTGAAGAAATAAAACACTAAGCAATCAAGATATTATTTTGAAGAGTGGTCTTTACATTTTTGGCAATGTAGTATTCTAAGATAATTGCTGGAATGCTCTGCCTCTCAGAAATGACTCTTTTGCGGTACGCGGGCCTCTCACTGTTGTGGCCTCTCCCATTGCGGAGCACAGGCTCCGGACGCGCAGGCTCAGCAGCCATGGCTCACGGGCCCAGCCACTCTGCGGCATGTGGGATCTTCCCGGGCCGGGGCACGAACCCGTGTCCCCTGCATCGGCAGGCGGACTCTCAACCACTGTGCCACCAGGGAAGCCCTCCTTTTTAGAATTTTAAGGCTGTAAACGATTGAACATATTAAGTCCAATACTTCATTTTATAAGCAAGAAAACAGAGGCACAGAGATGTGATCTTTTACTCAAGATCTCTTTTCATCAGTTTACTTAACAAAAGTCTGAGGATCTACTATGTGCCAGGCCCTGAGCTAAGCACTAGGAATTCAAAGAAAGATAAGATTAAGTTCCTGCCCAAAAGAACTCATAGTCTAGTAGACAGCAAAGATACTTCTCTAATGTGCTGTAATGGAAACTAGCTCAAAGTCAATGCATCAACTCTGGGGGTTCTGAGATGCCTCCTGGAAAAAGTGAAACATGAAGGATAACTAGAATTTAGGCAATGTAGGTAACAGGGAAGTCTGAGGCACAGAGAACAATACTAGCAAAGCACTGAAGAAAAGAAAAGAATTCATCATTTTTGGAGTAAAAAGAATGAGAAGAAGAATGAATACAGATTACACCAGAAAGTAATAAGCAGGTGCCACACCATGGAAAGCTATATGTTTAAGTCATGTTAACAAGTTGGAGTTTTTATCCCCTTGGTGTTAGGAAGTCATGGATTGCAAAGAAATGGTAAGATTAGATCTGTATTAATCACTTAGATTGCTACCAGAAGAGAGATATAAAAAGGGGGGCCCATGGGCTTCCCTGGTGGCGCAGTGGTTGAGAGTCCGCCTGCCGATGCAGGGGACACAGGTTCGTGCCCCGGTCCAGGAAGATCCCACATGCCGCGGAGCGGCTGGGCCCATGAGCCATGGTCGCTGAGCCTGCACGTCCGGAGCCTGTGCTCCGCAACGGGAGAGGCCACAACAGTGAGAGAGGCCCACGTATCGCAAAAAACAAAAAGGGGGGTGGGCAAGGAAGGAGAGGAATATATAATTCAAGAATAGGTTTTTAAAATAAAGGCAGGATATCAGAGCTTAAATGAGGTCAGTGATGGTAGGGAGAGAGAGAGCTCGACAGAGTTGAGAAATATTTAGGCTTTATGTCTGATAGAACTTAGTGAGTTCAGTTTTCACTACTTGAATCTGAGGAACCAGTGGTATATTTCGGTGAAGACAGTTAGCTATGTGTATCTACATTTGAAATTCAGGGGAAGGTCTGGAATGAAAATATGTATTTGGGAGTTGGTGCTAATTTAAACCACAAGAGTAAATGTGATTATCTCTAGGGAAAGTATGTATGTCCCTGTAGAGACCAAGGACAAAAACCCAGGGAAAACAAACATTTAGGATACTACCCTTAAGAGCATCCATTGAAGGCAAGTGATTGAGAAGAAATAGAGATGAGAATTTCAAGGAGAAAGTTGTTGGTATGAAATGAAGCAAAAACATCTAAGACATAAACTGAAAAGATAAACTTTAAATCTGGCAATCAGATTGTCACTTGTGACATCTGCAAGAGCAGTTTCAGTGGAATGATGGGAGTTAAAAGTTCACAATGGGTTGCAGTGAGGAGGTAGAAAGGGAAGTGTAGATGACTTTTTGAAGAAACTTGGATGAGAACAGGAGGAACACAGATCTCTATCTAGAGAGTAGCTTGCTTTTGTATTTTCTAAAGGATGAAAAAGACTCGACAGTGAAGGCTGACAGAAAGAGCCTATAGAGCGGAGGAAGGAACTGAAAATACAGGACAGAGCAGATAAGTGAGCAGAGAGGCCTCGTAATGCTGTTTCTGAGCATCTCCATCTGGATGTCTCATAGACATCTCAAATACCAAAAGTCCAAGAGTGCACTCTGATCTTGTGCCTGCAACCGGATCTTTTCAACACCGTTTTCCATTTCAGTAAATGGTACTACCATGTAAGCTGGTGCCTAGTAAGTTAAGGAACCTAGAACTCCTCCTTCACTTCTTTTTCTTCACTCCCCACACGTAGTCACCACTTCTCCCCTTTAACACCTCTCAAACCATCAACTTCTCTCTGTTTCCATCACCATTACTTCAGTTCAAGACATCATCATCTCTTACCTGTACAACAGGTTCCTAACTGGCCTCACTACAACAGCCTAGCTCCCCTTCAATTCAGTCTTCTAAGTGAACTTTTTATTGCCCACATCTGATCGTACCACTCTGCTTAAAAATCCTCTAAGGGTTTTTTATCATCTGTCTTCATATCATCTATATGAACTCACCCCATGGCTATCTCTCTGGCCACTTTTCTCCTTTGTTCTCTCCACTCCAACTCTACTGGCCTTGTCTCTTCGCATATTCTCCTCCCATCTGGGGCTTACCTCCTCCTCATCCTTATAATCATGTCTTAAACATCACAGCACCAGAGAGGACTATGTTCTCCTGCTGTTACCTCCAGAGTTCCCTGTCTTTCTTCTTTAAGACACATGTCACAACTGTAATTCACTAATGACTTGTACCATCATTTAATTCTGTCTTTCCCACTGGACTGCAAACTTCTGACGGATGTAGAGACAGCATGTGTTTTGTTTAAGGCTACAGTCTCCTGTGCCTGGAACACAGTAGACTCTTAATACAATTTCTTGAATGAGAAGAATAAATGAATAAAAAATTAACTTTGGGCAGGAAACGGGACATTTCCTCCTGAGATTGAAGAGAATAAATAAGGATGGGTACAAATGAAGATAAGTTGAAAAGTAGTTATGTGACATTAAGGAAGAAATGGGCAATTTAGACAAGTCACATCTTATAGCACCGATTTTCTTGCGCTGACAGTGTTGAAAGAGGGGGAATATTGTTTAAGTATGGCCAAGGTTTAAAGTGATTGCTAAAGGGAAAAAGAAGAGGAGACAGGAACTTGACCAAGAATTAGTAAAGGACTGTTTTGTGATAGTGGTGAGGGGACAACTCTACACAAAGACGGAAACCGCAATACAAAAATCTACTAAATCAAATGAATCAGCGTGGATTTCTCTGTGAAAAGTCTAAATACCATTGACTTTATTTCGAGAATAATGTCTGATTTGACTAATAAAATTTTGCCAGTAGAATTCATTGATAAGATTAAGAATGACTTACAATGAACATATTTGTGGGTAATTTGATTCTACAAAATATCTGAGAAACCCACCAACATTTTATTCTGTCAAGTTGTTTCACACAATCTTTTAATTACATAATTAATTTGTTGGGTAACTTATTTCTTTAGAGATAGCATAAAGGCAAACAATCTGTTCTTTAGTCAATTATGACAAATGTTTTATTGGTAGGATCCAAATTAAAGTTTTGTTGGTTCCCCAAGCCAACAAGATAAGATACAAGTTCCACAAAAATCCAACCCAATCTGCAACTACTCTCCACCTCCAGGATTTATTAGAGATGAAATAAACAGCTTTTGAATTAAGTAGCTTTTGCTGCTTAACAGTGGCTAACAGTGGTTTGTTCTAGTAAACAAAATAACTCTAGGCTCACCTACCCACTCTCCCTCCAGATGGTGCCACAGCTGCAAGCGGAGAAGAATTTACAGCTTGAGCAAAGACAGCTTGCCTTATTATTATTATGCAACATAACAGCTTCATCAGCTTTCAGCTTTATTTCTTGGTATGACCTTTTCTATACAGGCTCACACAATTCCATAATACTTTCTGACTCAATGAAATTCTAACGCTATGTGGCAAATATGAAGATTCTCAGGAGAATGACCAGAATGGAGTGTGAAAAAAGAAAAATTCTTCTCTTGTGTGCTCCTTCAAAGCAGGTGTCTGTCCCTCCTCTTCTTTCAGGATCCCCCACTCATCTCCTTGTCCTTGCCAAAAGGTGCTTCCACTCCCCTAGACCTCAAACCAGACCTCTAGCTCTCCACTGTCTATCAAGGAATGCCTACAAAGGCATTAGCCACTAGTGTGCTCCTCTTGACTCAGAATATTTTCAATTTTAAAAGGATCCTTTTAATACAGAAAAATCCTTCAATGAACTCTTGAGGGTATACTGATATTCAGAGGTAATGGGATCTTTTAATCCGGCATAGAAACAGGTTAGAAAAAGAGATAAAAGCTATGTCGCAAAGGGAAACAAGAGGAAAGGTGGTCTTACTACCTTAGTTTCTTTCTACCAGAATGTTCCTAACTACAAATCTGATAGTGGGCTTCATTAATCAACTCACATCAAGAATCCTTAAAGGGTAGCTATCGAACCCCCATCTGTAAAAGCTTTGTTCTCCAAGGGCCCATCCCCATCCCCCAATCCATCTATCTCTCACAAAGAAGAGAATAAAGGAAGAACTTAGTTCAGCTCTTTGGAAAGGCCACCAACCTCTGGCCTTAACCCTCAAACACTGAGGCCACAAGAGTCAATGTGCCCCTTACTACCTCTCAAGTTCACCTGGACAAAAGGAACCATCTAGTTATTCCTACCTAAGAACCTAGATTTTGAAGGAGCTTTAGATATGATGTGGTATAAACTTCTTGTTACAGATGAAGAATAAGAGATTCAGAGTACGAGTAGACTGACTTTCCAAGGCCACATCACTGGTTAAAAGCAGAACCTACTTCATTATTATATCTACCACCCCACTGACTCTCTTTTTACTTTGTTAATGCAGGGATGTTGTCATCACATATCCTTGGACATTTTTCCTGGATAAACCTTAAATATAAAATAATCCTTGTAAAATATATGCCAAGATTTCCTTTCCATCTCCTAGAATTCCTGAACACATTTATTTTTATG
The DNA here is from genome assembly GCF_000442215.2 of Lipotes vexillifer. Classification (NCBI taxonomy): domain Eukaryota; kingdom Metazoa; phylum Chordata; class Mammalia; order Artiodactyla; family Lipotidae; genus Lipotes; species Lipotes vexillifer. The sequence goes on from NW_006769413.1 coordinate 591,874, forward strand.
AAGCTTTGGTAAAATATTCTTCTGTATTCAGGTACTGACTTTACAAAGTTAATTTTAAGATCAGTAAAATATAAACTATAAAATATACGTCATGACAAAGATATTAAAACTACTCTTTTTTTTTTTTGGCCCCGCCACACAATGTGTGGCATCTTAGTTCCCCGATGAGGGATCGAACTCATGCCCCCCGCAGTGGAAGCACAGAGTCTTAACCGCTGGACTGCCAGGGAGGTCCCTAAAACTACTCTTAAGCCTTGAATTACTCTAGCTCACAAAACAAAGTTTTCAGTGTTTTAATCCACTGTGACAAGCTCTAGTAAAAAAAAAATAAACCCTAAAATTTCTTGAGTTGAAAAAACACTATTCTAACCTTTACCAAAATAGTTCAGCTGCATAAATAAAATAAAGTTATCATACGTACTTAAAGCTCTAGAATGATCCGGATTCCTTATTCCCTTTGCTCGTAACCTCTGAAGAAGAACTGTTGAGGACAACTGTTTTACAAGATACACTGCCATGGAATAGTTCTGGAAAAAAACAAACAAACAAAAAGATGTAGAAAGCAAACAACATACGTAAGTAAATAGGTACATCTATTTTAATTCCACAATGATAGGGAAAGAAAATT
>NW_006769413.1:592511-638740 GCF_000442215.2 Lipotes vexillifer
CACCTACTGTGCGCCAAGCACTATCTTAGGTGTTTTCATGAATGGTAATTCATTTAATCTTAACCAAAAAGCTGCTGAGGTAATCCTATTTTTATGGATGAGGAAAGTGAAGTGTAGAAAAGTAAAAGAACTTGTTCTAATTTTGCAACTTTCAAGAGATAATGCCAGGTCTGTCATGCTTCTGTATTACCTGACTACCTATGCTTGAAGTTAATCAATTTAGGCACTTATGTAAAGAACATTGTTAAAAATAAATAAAAACCAAGGCCAATAAGATGTCAAAGTCATCATAAAACATATTTAGCAGGTAACAGTAGCTATTTAAAAAATTAGACTGGCATCCTAATTTATACCATTTAATCTCTCTCTATGCCTTTAACTAGTTTTGAAAAGACCCTACTTGGGCTATTATCATAACAAGCAGAGGGAATATTAAATATTTTCAAAGAGAAGCTGATGGTTTGGCAAAAGAACAGATAAATATTCATTACCAGCAGAGGGACTACCCAGAGCGGTACTAGGAGAAGGGGGACAAAGAAAATAGTTTATCAACAAGCCAAGGCAAAGTAAAGGGTACATGACTGGATAAGAGGAAGAAAAGAGGGCTGAGGCTTATGAAGGGTAAGAGAGAGATCTAAATGAGAAGGCCCACTTTCCACTTGGTGTTGGAATCAAGAGGAAGATCAAGAGATTTGGAAAGAAGCAAAAAGAAAAATAATTATTGCCATCTTCTATTTATTAGCTACACACAGTTTTACACGCACTCTTAATATATACTATCCACTTCATTTAAACCTCAAAGAAGGCCTGTAAGAGATAGGTAGGGCAAGTATCTTTCTAAGTAAAGGACTGATAAAATGGAGGCACACAAAAATGCTTTTAATTTTAAATTTTAAAAAATATATGTAATCTGCTCATGATCATGCACCTGCTTGATGACAAAGGTGGCACTAGAAATCAAGAGGAAAGTGAAGGGATGTCAGGACAATGGACTAATGGCCAAGGCCAGTGTAGTTTCTCTATAGTTCTTGATTTCACATACCATTTGCTTTGACCCTCCTAACCTAGTCCAATGTACATTCCAACTTTCAGTTACTTTCACACTGTGGAAAATGCATCCCCCTCTTTTGGCAAGAAGAGAATATATTGTACAATACCCTCTGGAAGGTCAAATTTTCACTTAGAGTTCAGAAACCTATCCGTGTTCACATGCTACACATTTCCCAGGAAAAAAATGAAGTATCAGAAAAGCTAATTTGGGAGGGATAAATTAGGAGTCTGCGATTAACATATGCACGCTACTATATATAAAATAATCAACAAGGACCTACTGTACAGCACAGGGAACTCTGCTCAATACTCTGTAATAACCTAAATGGGAAAAGAAGCTGAAAAAGAATGGATATATGTATATGTATAACTTGAATCACTCTGCTGTACACCTGAAACTAACATTGTAAATCAACTATACTCCAATATAAAATAAAAATTAAACATTTTTTAAAAGCTAATTTACTTTCATTAATAAATCCCATAATTTATTAATGAGGAACAAATAACCTTAAAACTTACCAAAATTTTAGACATACAACATACCAATCTAATATAAAACTAAAAAGCTCCTTTTAGAAAAAAAAAATCCTTATTCACCTTTATTATTTGATTAATGGTTCAAGTATGATAGAAACTGGAGAAATGCTAATTAACACTGTGAAATTATTATATATACTTACAGCCTGAATCTTCAGAACTAGTAATCACCCTAAGGGCTTTATATAAATTTTTAAGGAGAAGTCAAGTAGAAACTACAAGTTCAGTAAAAAGGTATGTTCACTCTAGTTGAAACACATATCCAGATAAGAAATAAAAAAAAAAAAATAAAGAAGCAAAAAGAAGGTCAGGTATTAACAAACACCACTTGTACCGATAATATGGAATTAAATTTTGTATCACATGAAAGAGATTCAGCAGCAACCCCCGCCAAAACTTCACAGTGGTATAATATCTCTCCTAGGTAGATGATACATTGTTCCTGCTAACGCTTCAAAGCACTACTTAACTCCAACTACTGAAATATATTGCATTACACTGATGTTTTTGTCAAATGCTTTTTCAAAGTCTTCAAAATTGTCTATCAAGTTTATAGGACGTTTTCTTCATTATTAAGATATGATCTCATTAAGTGCCCTTTACACCAGTATCTAAATAACTTCTCTACAAACAATGACAATTTAATAAATGGCTAGATGCAGTGATTACTCTGAGGTAGGATAAGAAGTTACAACATAGTTCACTTATTTCCTTCAAGCACTGTACTAGCTCTTCTTTTTCTCTTATGTTACAATTTTTAAAATTGAGCTATAATTGACATATAATATTGTGTAAGTTTAAGGTGTACATGTTGACTGCATAGAGTTATAATATATTGTAAGACGATTACCACCATAGCATTAGCTCTTCCATTTACTTCCTTTGAAGACATAATGCTAACACTCCTCAATGGCAACTAATAATACAGAAATTAATCCCCAAAACAGTAAGAGATCCTACATGAACTATTCAGAGTATCTTCACAAGCTGAATAAAACTAGGATCAAAAACCAATCTAATAAGTTATCTTTTGGGCTTCAGAAAAGAATAATTTCCTTTCAATGTTTTATTTCAAAAAGAAGGTCTCCAACTTGTAGATCATGGTCTACACAAATCTTACCTGGGAGACCTTCAAATCACTGAAGATTACTGTTTTCTTTCTGAGGTGTGGAAGGCTTCCCATGGAAGAATATTTCCCCCTCTCCTCTAGTGCTCTATATCAGCAACCACATTTCCCTCCTCTCCCACAGTTTGACTTCTTTCACTGTAAACACCCTGGTGTTTATACACTTTTCACACACAGACAAAACCCAAAACATCTGCAATACACTCTTCACAAAGGGGGACAAAAACAGGGAGCCCAAGGTACACTAGAAAAAAACATTTAAAAGGATTTTAAAAACCTAATAGTGACATACTGATTAGGTAAAGAAAAAATATATAACCTTGATAGATCCCAAAAAAGGATTTTGATAAAATTCAAAATCCAGTTCTCTCAAAGATATACAGTAAAAAAGAGGACCATAGGATTATGTTATTGCTATAATTAAGTTCTATCAAAAATTAATAGTCATTATAGTACTTAATGTTGTGACACTAGTATTCTCATTAACATAAGGAACAAGCCAAGTATGTCCACTAGCACTCACATTAATTAACATTGTTCTGAAGGTTCTAGACAGCACGGAGAACAAGAATAAGAAATTATGGCCTAAGTATTAGGATTATCATTATTCATATAATGATACATCTCAGACTCAAAATTGCCTATTTGGAAATACCAAGAAACCTACTAAAAAGCTATCAGAACCAATATGTGAATTTATGTACTAAGTAAATATTCAACAATAACTAGCTTTTAAATAAAACAATAAATACATTTTTTAGAAAATATAACAGAAAAAAGATCTATTTACAATAGCAGTAATAATAATAAACAACACAAGAATCAATAAAAAATATGGAAACTTTGTAAGAAGAAACCTATTAAATTACTGAGGAACATGAAAGAGGATTTGAATAAATGGAGAAACATACAGTTCCTGAAATAAGGACATTAAATACTGTAAATAAGTTAATCCTCTCTAAGTTAATACACAAATTTTAAAGCAAGTTCATTTATTCCCAGAAAGATTTGGGGGAATAATGCAGGGGAATATGTCTTACTCCATACAATTACTTTTTCAACATTTTCACTCTCCTCAAGGCCCCGATTTCTTCTCTCACTCTCAGCAGACTTCTCTCGCCTCCTATCTCACAGACTTAAGAGAATTCATCAGATCAGAACTTACCAGCTCTCCAGTACCAATCATATACATGCATCCAATCCTTTTATTCCACTAAATAAAGAAGTTGTCCCTCCTAGCTACAGTTAGTTAGTTAATGAAATTCACTATTGATTATTTTTTCTCGTGTATATTTAATCTCTTCCTCCCAAGAAGATACCTGCCATCATCCTTTATACATGTTTAACACTCTCCCATTAAAGCAAACAAATAACTCTCATCTCAAATTTCCCTCCAGCTCAGCTGTATCTATTTCCAAAGCTACCCTTCTATAACTCACTATCTCCACTGCCTTACCTCTGCCTGGTCACAATTGGGCTTCTCCTCCCACCATTCACCAAAACAGCTCATGCTAAAGTCAACTTTATGTTTCTAATCCAAAAAGTATTTTTTTAGATTTCAACATACTTGACTTCTCAACATCTGTTCAGTACTGCTTACCATCTCCTTTTTTAAAAAAATAAATTTTATTTTATTTTATTCACTTATTATTTTGGGCTGCATTGAGTCTTCGTTGCTGTGCGCAGGCTTTCTCTAGTTGAGTGGGGGCTACTCTTCATTGCAGTGCGCGGGCTTCTCATTGCAGTGGCTTCTTTTGTTGCGGAGCATGGGATCTAGGCACGTGGGCCTCAGCAGTTGTGGCTCGCGGGCTCTAGAGCACAGGCTCCGTAGTTGTGGCACACAGGTCCAGTTGCCCCACAGCATGTGAGATCTTCCCGGACCAGGACTCATACCCGTGTTCCCTGCATTGGCAGGTACATTCTTAACCACTGCGCCACCAGGGAAGTCCCCGTCCTTCTTTTTTGAAACTCCTCCCTTGGCTTCTCATACCCACCCCCCAATCTGCCCCACATCTCTGGTACTATTTCCCCATGTCCTCTGCAGGTTCATTCTCTTCTATCCAGTATTAAAAGTTATAGTTCCTCAAGAATGGTAAGCCTTCAACACTCTCTTCTTTTTACTTGTTAACATTTCCCCTAAACAATGTCAGCCTGCTTGTATGGCTCTAGTAACCAACAATGTGCAGATGACTCATTTTCTTCTCTAGCCCAAACTTATCCTCTGAGCCTATATGCCCAATGCCTCTTCAGAATGTCTCAAAGCCATCTCGAACTCAAAAGCTTCAAAACTGAACTCATGATTGTCTCCATGTAGTCCTCCAATACTCCTTCCTTCAAAGCAAAGCAAAGCAAAACAAAACGCACCTAAATTCAGTCCTTTTTCAGTGTTTCCTCTATCTCAGTAATACTATCATTTACCTTGTCACTCAAGTCAGAAACCAAGGAGTCATCCTTGACTTCTCCCTTTCTCTTAGCCCCTATTTCCAATCTATCACTTAGTCCTACAGATCCACCAATTTATCTCCATCCCCAGTGCCACCACTCTAGAGTAATATACTATTTCTCTCACTAACGCTTCAGCAATAGTAAGAGGTAACCTCTATGCATGACTCTGGTCTCCATTCAAGCTGTTCACCACTCTGAAGAGTGGCCTTTTCTAAACAGAAATATGGCCCTGTAAACTTTCTGCTTAAAAAGAGAATATCCTTAACATTAACATTACCTCAAAGGCCCTACACGGTTTGGTCCTTTCTTACCTCTCTAGCTTCATCTTGTATCCTGTTCTTCCCCATTCTGTGTACTCTAGCAATTCCTCCTCCCTTTCAGTTTAAGAAGAACTAGGCTCACACCTGCCAGTGGACTACTCTGAATGTTGTTTTCTCTGAACCTTTCACCTAACTGATTCCTTCTACCCTTCTCTCAGCTCTTAGCTCAGTCATTACTTCCTCAGGGAAGCCCTGCCTGACCTCTCTCTAGTGCAAAGTGGCCTTTAATATACTCTAAAATCACCACACACCTCTTCTTTATATTACTTATAATGCAGCTCACATTTTCGTGTGTGACTACCTGTCCCCTAGATCCTAGGCTCCAAGAGTCAGGACACTTTTTTCTCACTATGGTACTGCCAGTCTTCAGGAGAGTGCATGGAATATAGCACACATTCTATAAATTTCAAATGAATTAGTGAATAGACATGAGCTCATATCATAAAACTGTAATAATCAAAAATGTTCTGAAATTGTGCCAGAAAAAGAATGCTAGGCTAAGAAACAATACAGAAAAGTTCAGAACACACACAGGATAAATCAAAGCAAATATATAATAATGGTGGCTTCAGAATTAGCATTTATTTAGTCAATGGTATTAGAACTGGCTATTTAAAAAATTAAATTTGTATTTCACACTACACATAAATTCACAATGGATTAAATATTTAAAGGTAAAACTAGAAACCTCAAAAGTCAAGAAAAAAATATAAACAAATTATGTAAGATTGGGAAGGGCAGACTGACTAAACTTGATGGAGGCTGACTGGAAAGACTATAAAGAAACAAAACTGTGCAACTAGAGATTATAATACTAAGTGAAGTAAGTCAGAAAGAGAAAGACAAATGCCATATGACATCACTTACATGTAGAATCTAATATATGACACAAATGAACCTATCTATGAAATAGAAACAGGTACGTAGAGAATAGACTGGTGGTTGCCAAGGGGGAGGGCAATGGAAGAGGGCAGGAGTGGGAGTTTGGAATTAGCAAATGCAAACTGGTATATATAGGATAAATAAACAACAAGGTCCTACTGGATCGTACAGGGAACTATATTCAATATCCTGTGATAAACCATAATGGAAAAGAATATGAAAAATAATGTACATATATGTGTATATATATATGTAAAACTGAGTCACTTTGGTGTACCGCAGTAATTAACACAACACTTGTAATTCAACTATACTCAATAAAAAATAAATTAAAAAAAAGAAAAAAAGAAAAACAAAACTGGTTAAGATTTGGCTCCATAATAATTTAAATCTTCTACACATTAAATAAAAATAAAGGGCAATAAACTAGAAACAAACATTTGCCACATGTAAAAGAGGGTTAAAACAATATATAAAGAACTCATAAACAAAAACAGCAATACAGAAATAGATATTGATATGATTTTTAAATGTGAATAATCACAAAGATAAAATATGTCCAACCTCAATAATAATAAGAGGAGTACAGGGGCTTCCCTGGTGGCGCAGTGGTTGAGAGTCCGCCTGCCGATGCAGGGGACACGGGTTCGTGCCCCAGTCCGGGAGGATCCCACATGCCGCGGAGCGGCTGGGCCCGTGGGCCATGGCCGCTGAGCCTGCGCGTCCGGAGCCTGTGCTCCGCAACGGGAGAGGCCACAACAGTGAGAGGCCCACGTACCGCAAAAAAAAAAAAATAATAATAATAATAATAAGAGGAGTACTAATTAAAACAATGTGGTACCACTATTTACCTATTAAAATTAGTAGAGATCTTAAAGAATATAAAACTCAATGTTATCCGTCGACAGGCACGTGAATAAACACAAAGTCGGAGAATAAATCTGTACAACATCTTTTGGTAAGGCAATCTGCCAATGTACACAAAATTTCTTTAAATTCTGATGCTCTTTGACTCAGCAATTCCACTTCTGGGAATTTACTCTAAGGAAATTACCATGTATGTATGCAAAGTTAGAGCTACTAGGATGGTCTTCAAAATGTTCTTTGAAATAGTAATCAATCAACCAAATAAATGTTCAACAACAGGGAACATCATATTGGAATATGATGTAGCCATTTAAAATTATGCAGATGAACATGAAATGACATAGGAAGATGTTTATGAAAATTACTCAGTGAAAGTTATCAGGTTATAGAACACTGGGTACGGCAAGATCCCATTTTTTTAAATGGGAACATGTTGAAAATTCATTGTGAGACAAAAATAAATCCTTTTGCAACTCATTTTATTTACATACAAGCTCAGGTAGCCATGGAGATTAACCATTCCTTATAATACAAAAATCTGGTAGAAACAAAAATTTACTTACTCTTCCAATTTCTGCAGTCCATGAAACAACAATGGTGTTTGGTACAGTTGTGGACAATCGGACAAGTGAGGTGATATTAATTGGTCGGCTGGGTCGCTTTGGTTCCACACCATTTTTAGTAGGTGGAAGATAACCCTAAGGATGAAATATAATTTATTTCTACTTATTACTTCCACAAGCATTTCAACTTCCATTCCTTAAAAAAAAAAAAACCCTACAAACTACACGTGAGAAAATGAGTATTTTCATTTAAAAGTAGAGAAGCAAACGTTTGTAAGAGTTTCCTGTATGTTTCTCTAAACAACCATACAGTCTCATAGTAAGCCTGAGAAAAATACTGGTGGCAGAACTTAAAAATCTCTAAAATTTAAGAATCAGGTTGAATTCATAAAGAGCTTGGATAAGTATATAAGGACTATTTTAAAGGTGAACAATAACAGCCCCCACTCCTCTGTTAAAGGCACAGCATTCTTCAAATCTCTATTCAACCAAAGCTTCCAGACTCACATGAATACATCTGAGGTTTTGTTGAAACAATCTCGTCTTCCCAAAATTCAGTAAAACACTAAAGCTACCACACCCAACTCCTAGACTATGTCTCCATAGCTAATGTCACAGCTGTTAATTGTACACAGTTGGTACAAGTGTTTCACTCAGTCACATGAATATATATCCAAAATAAAGATGTTTTCTTAACGAAAAAATATGATTAACAACAGCTGTGATGACTTATTTGCTAGCTATGTTGGCAATGCACTTTTTAAAAAATAGCTTTTGGGACTTACTGGAAGGCTGCAAGGTTTTGTATTCACTTTCACACAAAGATTGGGTGGGAAGTGATCTTCTTGTGGACAACTGGTTTCTGATAAACAAAACCTAAACAATAAAGGACAAGTTTAATTACCTTTATTAAAGGATGACACCACATTAATATTTTTGTTCCATAGCTAATCTAAAAGATGGTCAAACTTAATAACAACAGCAAAAAACTACTAAACCTGAATAAATACATGAAATAGGTTCAAAATAAATAATTCTGTCAATGTAGAGTTTCAGTGGTCACAACTACCAACCTGTAGTTGTCTTCATAATATTTCCAGTCATTTGTTCAAGCATGTTTTGGGGGGGAGGAGGTGGGGAAGTGCTCTGTGGTTGAATAAATTTAAGAAATTTTGAATCAAAAAATTAAATTACGTTTCCTCCATATAGAACTTCTCAGAGCTAGGCTAACAATAACTGTAACTTTTTAAGAGGGAAATATAAATATATAGTAGTTCCCAAATTTATTTGTCTGTGAAACATTTTTTTGGTTCTCAGCAGACTATACTGAAAATGCTAGAAGTCCATCCCCAGGATCAAGTTCTGTCCACCAAGCCCAGGTACTCCATTATTCCCTGAAAACTGAAGATGCTGAATAATAACATTAATTGTATTATACCCACATGTGTTTAGAATACTATTTTAGAAACTCATGAAAACATTTATTTCTAAATTAAATGCATTACCTTTGGGGAAAACCAAGGACAACTACATAATTTGTACATTCTCACTCCATTCTTACATAGATCAAGAAATAAATTATTAATTTGCTATTTAAGACTATTCTTGATTATTATACTTCCTTATTCCCAATATAGAGCTGAGGCTCATCCCACTTTACAGAATGTTCACAGCACCTTTGAGTTACATGTTAAGAAGAACGCTATCTCTGAATTCTGTGAAATACTCATCATGCACAAACACCTTCTCTCAACATCTTGATCTGCCTGCCATGCAATCTGTGTGAGGGAGTGTCCACAAAATGGGACAATTTTCTATATAAAATTTTATGGGTACATATAAATATATGGTCATCTTTAAGCAGGGACAATCTATAGCTTCCATTAGATTCTCAAAGGGGTTAGAGATCCATATAAAGGTTGAGAATTACTAATCTACAAAGATTTTCTCAAAATATACTTAGCAAACAGATGTCAAAGCCCACAAGATCATCTCTAACCCCAGCAGAAGCTTCTATTACAGGCCAGTTTTTTACTTTGCAACAGTAAGAGGATGCCATAAAGCTTTAAATCAATTACTCCAATGCAGAGATAAATTAGAAACGTGAACCTGGCTGCCTGAAGCTACAGAAAAGCAATAATTTATATGACAAGTTGACTCCTATTCAATTAAGTAAAAAGTGAAAATCTAAATCACCCTTACAAACCAAAGAGAAAAAAAAGATTCTAAAAATGGGGAACAAGAGCAGAAAGTTTCTATATAGGAGCTCATGGGGGTAGGGAGGGGAAACACATAAATGAAAACAGATTAGGAATCTAATAGAGAAAATACTGATCCTAATTCTGACCAAATTGTTTTCATGTTTGAGATAAAGACTTATAATTAGGATAGTGGAAGGTATACACTCCCAACTTAATACACTGGGATTGCTGTAGGGGGTGAGGAGGGGATGAAAACAATTTAGTAAAATACAAAGAACCACCTAACAATTACCAAATATAATACAAAATGGTTCTTTTTTCATCAAATTCTGGAGATAAATTTGATGGCTAAGCCATTTTTAACCGTCAAGATCCCCTTAGAATCTCTGAATTGATCTTAGAAAGAAAACCTTCCTTTGGAATGTGGACCATACCTCTTTGCTGCTTTAAAGAATGCATGCGTACATTAATACTAAGGATAGTAACTAAATCTTTTGTTTTAGAGCTATGGTTTTCAAACTTTTAGTCTTGGGATACTCTCCTCAAATGAAAACGAACCCAGAAGTCAAACATGTAGAACAGATTAAAGCCACATTACTTTGGTTCAGAGTGTGTGTATATGTGTGTGTCAGGTGGGGGAATTGGGGGGTTGGGGAAGAGAAGGTGGAATGGTAGCCAGAGGGTAGCCCCCAAACAGTGGCTCCAAGCAACTGTCTGAAAACCACTGTTTTAAAGGACAAAGTCACATATCAGTATGAACAAAATGTAAACTACTGAGGCAGGGAAGTAAAACATATTACAGCAATATACAATTAATTATGAAGGCACCATATTTTAGTCCTTTAATTTATTCAGTCATTATCACAGTCTGTCCCTGACAGAGGAAAAAGTACCTTTTACACAGAAACACCTTTGTCAGTGCCTTCCAAAACCAAGACCTCAACCTCTCCTCTGCTTTCTCAGTTTTCATCACACTATTTTTGAACCTAAAGCAGAGTTTTTTTCATTATTCCATGAAGCACTGAGCTGGTGCTTTCATCTCTTTTCTGATATCCTAGTGTATTTATAATCTGTACATACAACTTAGTATCTGATTACTGAGACTGGGCTACGTGTTTGACTTAACCTTCCCACTTTATAGGGAAAACAGCTTGTTGAGGAAAACAACTATCCCTATTGCAACAAGAACAATGTGGGACACTTAGGTTTACACAAGGATAGTCACTGAGTAAAAACAAGAGCATAAGATGGTTTATGTAAGCAACAAGAGAGAGACATATTAACATAAAAGATGTCTTAGATATTCTTAGAAGAAATGGGCTAAGAAAAGAAACTGAATATGGGCATAGCATGTTGAAAAATTTTTGTTTTCCAAATTGTAAAATTTCGTCTTTACAAATCTATCAAGAGATGTCTCACATGGAATCTAAATTAGAGAGTATCTAAATTAATGGTTTAAAAATACAGGACAAAACAAATTAGACTATCTTGGTTCTTGTTAGTCCATAAGACACTGTAGACTTAACCCAAGTATTAGTTCTTTATCTACAGTAGTTTGCCACTCATGCAGATAAGGTCTTTGCTTTCATAAAACTTGCTACTTCTAAAGAGCTGAGCACCATATTTAAACATATCATTAGCTGGAGCTTCTCAACCAACCAAGGGCAACCAAAATAGAGAAATATGGTTAAATATATGGCACATGACTTGGCTACATTAAAATCTAACTTTGATAGTAATTAGGATGTATCATAACAGGAAAAGGTTTTCCCTCACCCAAACCTCTAAACCCAATACTTTCAATATACTTACTGAAAATCAGGTAGATTTTTTAAATCTTTAAGAAATATTAACTTTTAAACTTTGGATATATACTGTAGCAACACTGTACCTTAACTGGACCTGCACTGTGAAGTCACATTTGGTCCCAGAAATATCCCTAGAAAAGACAGAGTAAGAACTACAGTTATTTTAAAGATATACAGAGGAAAGCTTATTCAAAGACACTGTTACTCCAGAAAGTATTTCAAATTTATCAGAATATTAACAGTTATTAGGGTAACTAACACTATAATAGTATTTTCAATATTAATATTTGCACGACAATAATACTCATCCAATACACTGTTTTAAAAAGAAACTTATTATAGCCAAAACTGGATTCAAAGGTCAAGCTGCAAGTTACACTCGAAGACAACTTACATGGAACTACTGATTTGCTGCACTTGTTGTGGTGTCAATGCAAATGCAAAACAGGTTTCTCGAAAGCGCTGGCTGTTGTCTGATGCTAAAGAAGAAAAGAATTATATTTTTAATTACCTTCAAATTCATCAATATAGAACACAACATCAAACAAAACAAAACAAAACAAAAAAACCCAACCATTCACACACCTTTAAATTAACTAGGACGGATTCTAGAGTTTAGATAACAACTCAGTTAAGAAACTGAAAAATAAGATATGTGCCAAATATCTAATCATATAGATGTCTGCATCTAAAAAGCACACTTGTATAAAAACATGTTGATATTAATTTTATTTAAAATAATATAAACCCATTTAAAGATACATGGCTTCTGAGCTAAGTAACAAACATATATATACACCTTGAGATCTGCACAGGTGAGATAACAGTTGGACTTGAAGGCAAATTAAGAATTTTATCATCTCCCATCTAACTACACCATGCCAAGTTTTATACAATAAATATCATATATAGTTTCTCCTATGCTTAGATGAAATGACATCAAAATGTGCCTGTGGTCACTATCTCAAAGGAGGAAAGGAGTTACAAGACGGGAAGGAAGGGAATAGAGAGAAGGAAGGGAGGGAAGTGGAGGCGGGGAGAGAGAAAAGAGAGAACAGGCAGGGGAGCACAGGTCAGTGAAGACCAGGGATTCCTACAGGGCGCTGCCGTGAGCAACAATATTTCTATTGGCTTTTAATACATGTCATGTCTATTTTTAAAATCAGTGGTCAATATCCCTCTTGTTCACTAATATTTCCTCAGTGCTTGGCACAGAGAAGCACTGAATGACTGTTTGTTGAATGAACAAAAGACTGAAAATTAAGAAATACCAAACTTAATTATTTAAACTGTCCTTTTCCAGGATAATTTTCTAGAACAAATGGATCACTGAAAGTTATTACCAAGGAACTCCTAGCCTGTGGGCCACTTAAACTGGTGCAGAAAAAGGAGCTGAACCCATCTCTAAAAGGGTTCAAACAAAGTATAAATGGAAGAAGTGAAAGGAAGGTTGAACTCTTATCTAGATCAATGGTCTGCAAGCTGATTTGATTATTTGTACCTTTCAGCAAAATAATTTAGCATATACCATGTATATGTTATGTATGTTAAACTATTATATTGATATTGTATATGCTATAAAACACACCAAAAATAGAAGTTAAAAATGTTAAGATTTGACATAAAATTTTAGATATCTTTGTGAATTCGATTTTATGGAAAATCTCAACTTTAGAAACTTCTGTTTTACAGGTAGATATTTTTTCCTTTATCCCTATGGATTGTCTTGTGTACTGAGATGCATACCCCCAACATCGGAGGTCATTGTTTTGGATGATCTGCCTGCAAGCAACACTTCCTCCAAAATTACCACCAAAGACAAATGTCAAAAAGCTGTACAGATGTATCACTATGAGAAAGAAATTCAAAAGAACACTGTTGATCTACAATTTCATGTCAATATAGGAGTATCTTTTAAAGTCTACATTTGCTTTTCTGCTTTCTGTGATCTGGGAAGGTTTTTTCCTTAAAAACTCTATCCCCAAGAAACAGTTACTGACCAGAAAGTTATCTTAATCATGAAATATCAACGTGGCAAAAGGCAGATAACCAAGGACCAGAATGTAGAAAAGCAAACAGTTTCCTCTGTCAGGCAATGAAAGTAACTTCTTTTGCTTCTTAGAGGATATGTCTCTATAAAGATTTTAGTCCAGTAGGCTTATCGTGATTTAGATTTCTGGCTCCATTCTAAAACAGTGCTATTGATAAAATAATTTCCCAAGTACCCAAATTAATATTATTCTCTGGGAAAAATTTCACATTCATTTTAGAATACATGAGTACAGTAAGCTTTGGACACACACACACACAGAGATTTAGATAGAGAAGATATGACTAAAATAACAAGGCTGTTTCTTGAGCCACACATAGAAATCAGGTTTATTACTTAACAGTAACCCCTTTTTACATCCTCTTGTGTATAAATGCTCATGGGGTTATTACTGTTTACCTGGAAAAGCATCTTTCGTACTATTTGATTTTCAGGTTTAATTTTGCTATGAATGCCAGTGAATTTATAGTTTTGGTCTTAGATAAGACTATTTAAAAACTTTTCTAAAAGTTAATTAAGCTATCATTATCCCTTTCAGAAAAGTTCAGATCAAACAGAATCATGGAATCTTCATACTGAAAAATGAGTCCTACAAATCATCCAAAACAATGACCTCCGATGTTGGGGGTATGCATCTCAGTGGGTACACAAGACAATCCATAGGGTTAAAGGAAAAAATATTTACCTGTAAAATAGAAGTTTCTAAAGCTGAGATTTTCCATAAAATCTAATTCACAAAAATATCTAAAATTTTATGTCAAATCTTAACTTTTTTAACGTCTATTTTTGGTGTGTTTTATAGCATATACAATATCAATATAATTGTTTAACATATATAACATATACATGGTATATGCTAAATTATTTTGCTGAAAGGTACAAATAATCAAATGAGCTTGCAGACCCCTGATCTAGATAGAGTTCAACCTTCCTTTCAATTCTTCCATTTATACTTTGAACCCTTTTAGAGATGGGGGAAGAGAAGCCATCACCTTGTCAAGCAGAAGATGACTGGTGATAAACAGTGTAATTGTAAGAAAGCTTGTAGCCCAACAGAGTAGCAAAGTTTAGTGGAAAGAGATGAGATCACATACACCTGGATTCCAAACTGGTTTTACCACTTACTTGCCACGTGACCTTAGGTACTTATCCGCTCTGAATCTGTTTTCTTCAATATTTAAACATAAACATACACGAACACAAAATCCCTCATAGGATTATTTTAAATTTAAAGGAGGTAAGGTATTTAAAACAAGCACCAATTTCCTTTTCTGTCTCCCTTCCTCCTTATGCCCTTACACTGAATCAAAATATATAATGCTGTAACTCCCACCCACTGATGTCATATAGCATATCCAGTCATAGCCATCCTTCAAATATTTTAGACAGCATTAATGTGCCCCCTCTCTCTCCATCGACTCTTGCCACTGTACTTCAGGCAAGACTTCAGAATTACTCACCATTCTGATCTTTCTCCTCTGGACATATCCCAGTCTACCACACTTTTAAAGTGACAGCCAGAATTGAACACACTCTGTCATAGCATACTATTTCTCCAAAATATTTGCTGCCCCTCTGTATTGGCCCATCCCCACAGGAGGAATATGACCCAGTGCCACTGATGCCTTGGTCAATGAAATATGAGTAGAAGTGTACCACTGTGGAGCAGACCTTTAAGAACTATCCTTGGGTTTCAGCATCTTTTTCTTTCCAGTCTGCCTTGATTCTAGAGTGGAGAGAACAGAGCAGAGCCACAACCAATCCACAGCTAATAAGTAACGTAAGTGAAAAATAAATCTTAGTTGTTTGTCATTGAAATTTATGATTGCTTGTAAGCTGACTTATTATTCAGATGTGAGATGACAAGAACAATATTTTTATCAACAACTACCATCTACTACTGTTAATCCATACAACAATCATAAAGAAATCTACTCTTTTTTCAGATTTAGAAATTGAGGTTCAAAGTAGTTATGCAACTGTCAAGGCCTCATACTAGGTAAGTAGAATCGGAACTGGAGGTCAGATCTACACATTTCCAAAGCCCATGCTCTTCTCAAAACATAGGTCTGTTAGCTCCCCTGATCTAAGTGTGCTGTACTTTTTTTTTTTTTTTTGTGGTACGTGGGTCTCTCACGTTGCGGAGCACAGGCTCCGGAAGCGCAGGCTCAGCGGCCATGGCTCACAGGCCTAGCCGCTCCGCACCATGTGGGATCTTCCCGGACCGGGGCACGAACCCGCGTCCCCTGCATCGGCAGGCAGACTCTCAACCACTGCACCACCAGGGAAGCCCTGTGCTGTACTTCTATTAATGCAGCCTAGCATTATACTGAATCATAGAAAACAGGAAAAGAACTACCCACTATACTCTCATCATAACTGCTTGTCATTTTTACATATTTCTTTCCAATCAAATTACACATACAATTTAAAAGCTCGCTTTAAAAAAATTACTCTTATCACATTTTCAATTACAATCTCTATTACCATATTTTAATTATTGCATTGTATTCTATCTGTGGGGTGTATGAAAATTTTAATTGCTCCCTTGATAAACCATTTAGGTTTTTCTAATTTTTCATTATTTGAAATGACTCTGTATACAGGGCTTATACGTTTGTTTTTTAGAATGGGGGTGGGGGGTAGCTATTATTTTCTTTGGATCAATTCCCAGATGTGGGTTTTCTGGGTCAAAAAGTATGGAGATTTTTTTAAATGAATCTTGACATCACAAAAGTGGTTTGCAAATGCTTCTAACACTATAAGACCATTAGCAATTTGTGCATCTACTAAATGCATCCTAGTCTGGCCTGCACGGGAGTTGCTGCTAATTTAATGGGTGGATCTGGGCAACTCCTTAGTAGTTTAATTTGTATTAAGAATTTTTTTCTTGTTTTTAACTTCCTATTTAGTTAATTGTCTAATCTTGTCCTATGCCCACTTTTACATCTGCAGAAGAGTTTCATATATAAAAAATATTAACCCTTTGGAAATCTGCTGCAAATATTTCCCCGTCTATTATGTTTTTTCATTTTGGCTACATTTTGGGATGATACAAAAGTTAAGTTTTATGTAGTCTAATCTGTCAACCACCTCCCTGTAAATTCGTGTTGTTCCCCTTCTTAGGTTCAATCAGTACACAATTCAATTCTCTGGCTTGTTGTTTCTACGTAATTATCAATCCATCTGGAACTTATTTTAGTATGTGATATTTTTAAAAAATCTAAATTTTTGTTTCTCCAAATTGCTTAGTTATACTAATACCATTTGTTAAATAATCCTTCTTCCCTATGGATATGTGTGCTTCCTTTACCATATATTAAATCCTTATATTCAACATGTTCCATTCCCAGGCTATTTT
This sequence comes from Lipotes vexillifer, assembly GCF_000442215.2. NCBI lineage: Eukaryota > Metazoa > Chordata > Mammalia > Artiodactyla > Lipotidae > Lipotes > Lipotes vexillifer. The sequence continues at coordinate 609,725 of NW_006769413.1, forward strand.
CTCATTGGTCTTTTTTATCCTGGTGCTGGCACTCTTTTTTTAAATTGTTATAGTTTCACTATGTTTTAATATCTTCTATCAGGTTTCTCTCCATCCATTCTTCTTTTTTCAGAACTTTAACATCAACTCAAATGTTTTATCATCTAGATAAACTTCTGAATCCTTTTGCCATGATTCTCAAAGCTCAATGGTATTTTGAGTAGAATTACAATAAACCAATGAGTTATTTTGAGAGCTGACATCTTTATATATCTTTACATTTTTAATCTTCCCATCCTGGAGTTCTGTATCTGGGTCCATTTATTCATATCCTTAAGGTTTTGTCATTTTCATCATATAAATTAGTCACACAGTCCCCATTAAGATTATTCTTATGCAAAATATCAACAATAGGAGAATGACTGACTAAACATTCATATAATGGAATACTCTGTAACCAAAAAAAGAGAAAAATCAACAACACCAGAAGCTACTTTCTTTTTGAAGATCAATAAAATTGATAAATCTCTAGCAAGACTACTAAGGAAAAGAAAAGAAAAATAAGAATAAGGAATAAGAGGTAACATCACTACAGATTCTACAGACAATAAAAGTATATAGGAGAATATCATGAACACCTTTTGGCCAAAAATCGACAACTTAGAAAAAACAAGTTTCTTGAAAAACAAAAACTACCAAATAGATAACCTGAATAGCTCTATATCTAGTTTAAAGTTTGAATTTGTAGTTAAATATCTTTCCTGAAAGAAAAGTCTAGGCCCAGATGTTTTCTCTGTGGAATTCTACCAAATATTTAAGAAACAGTACCAATTCTACATAAATTGTTTAAAAAAACTGAAGAATTCTATCAAACATTTAAGCAAAGAGTAATACAAATTCAACAAACACTTGCTCCCAAATTAAAAAGAGAATATTTCACAACTCATTTTATGAGAGTTATTACTCCAGTACCAAAACAAGACAAAGACATTAAAAAAAAATTACCAACTATTACCTCTCATGAACATAAATACAAACATTCTTAACAGAACTTTCACAAATCAAATCCAACCATATAAAAAAAAGGATAATACATTATAACCAAGAGAGATTTATCTCATGAATGCAGGGTTGTTTCAACATTCAAGTCACTAGATTAACAAACTAAAAAAGAAACAACATGTTGTCATTTCAATAGATGCAGAAAAAGCATGTGACAAAAATTTAACATCCATTCCTGATTTTTAAAAAAATGCTCAGCAAACCAGGAACAGAAGTGAACTTCCTCAACCCAATAAAGGATTTCTATGAAAAATTTACAGCCAACATTACACTTAGGGACTTCCCTGGTGGTCCAGTGGTTAAGAATCTGCCTTCCAATGAGGGAGACGTGGGTTCAATCCCTGGTCAGAGAACTAGGATCCCACATGCTGCGGGGCAGCTAAGCCTGTGTTCCACAACCACTGAGCCTGCGCACTCTGGAACCACAACTAGAGAAGCCTGCTCGCCGCAATGAAGAGTCCCGCATGCTGCAACGAAGATCCCACATGCCGAAATAAATAAATAAATAAAAACCAAAAAAAAATTACAATTAAAGATGAGAGACTAAAGAATTAGAAACAAGACAGTGACACCCGCTCATCATTTCTATTCAGCAATGTACTGGAGATTCTTGCCAGTGCAATAAGGCAAGAAAAAGAAAGAAAAAACATCAGGATTGAAAAATAACTAAAACCATCTATTCACAGACAACATGATGATCTATGTAGAAAATCTGATAGAATCTACCAAAACGTATTAGAATAAGTGAGTTTAATAAGGTAACAATGATATACAAAAATCTGTGCTATTTCTATAAATTAGCAGTAAACAATAAGAAATTGAAATTTTAAAAACACATTTATAGTAGCATCCCCTCAAAATGAAATACTTAGGCATAAAACTGACAGAAGCGGAGCTAGACCTGTGTGTTGAAAAAATGCAAAATATTGCTCAGAGAAATTAAGGACCCAAATAAATGAAGAGAGAGACAGTGTTCATGGATCAGATGACTCAACGTGGTTAAGGTATCAGTTGTTTCCAAACTGATCTACAGATTCAGTGTAATCCAATAAAAATCCTAGCTAGTTTGTTTTTTTTTAAGAAATTGATAAGGTGCTTCTAAACTTCATGTGGAAATGCAAAGGACCTAGAAAAGCTAAAACAACTTTGAAAAAGAAGAACAAAGCTAGAGGGCCAATATCACTTGATTTTGAAACTTATTATAAAGCTACAGTAATTAAGACAGTGTGATGTTGGTGTCTAGATTAAAAAAATAGATCTATAGAGCAGAACAGAGAATCTTGAAATATACCCACATATATATGAACGACTGATTTTTGACAAAGGTGCAAAGGCAATTTAGTTGAAAAAGAACAGTCTTTTCAATGAATGGTGCCAGAACAACTGGATACCCATATGCAGTAGGGGAAAAGTGCTTTGAGTTATATAGTACACCATATGCAAAAATTAACACAAAGTAGATCATAGGTGACATCAGAGAAAATGGTAGAATAGAAAGCTCCAGGAGTTAGTTCCTCCTCCCAAACAACCATTAAACTGGGGGGAAAAAAATCAGAATCAATGATTTCAGAACTCTGAACCTGATCAGACACACAGCAACCAGGGGAATGCTTGATGAAGAAAGAGACTGCTGAATCTGTTGAGAGAGCTGTGTGAGTGATCTAGCAATTATCCCCTATTCCTCAGCCCCACTGTAGCTGTAGGGACTGTAGCCTGTCATCTATCACAAGATTTAAAGAGATGTACACACTTTTGGGGGGGGGGGCAGGGTGAGGGGTGATTGGATGTTTGGAGAAATCTCCATCAGATCACAGGCCCACTGAAGAGACAATGGAAGAGAAACTTCACAGACCACACACAAGGAATACAGACGTTGCAAAAGTAGTAAAGGAAAGTCACTATAGTCCCCTTGCAGATCTAGCTCCAGCTTCTCACTGAGGGTCACTAAGTTGCTGAAGACCTCTTTGGACTCCTCATCCACCTCATATCCACAAAAATTGTGAACAAACTGTGGGCAAAGGTTCTTCCAAACCCCATTCATGGTGATGGCTGTAACCTCATGGCAAGCAAAGTCAGTGTTTTTAATGGCCTTGTAGATGTTACAGTCCTTCCAAAATTGTCGCAAGGTTGTTCCTGATTCGTCGTCACTCACCTTTACTGCCTGACGAAAAGTGTGATGTAAATAATATTTCTTGAAAGTCGCTATAACTCCCTGGTCCATAGGTTGGATGAGCGATGTAGTATACGGTGGCAGATGCACTACTCTGACGTTGGGATGAAAGTCATCTATGAATGGCGGGTGGCCCGGAGCACTGTCAAGCAGCAAAAGAATGTTGGAATGGGATGTCCTTCTCCAAGCAATATTTCTCTACCTCTGGGATAAAGTGGTGAAAAAACCAGTCCTGGAAAATGGCCTGTGTAACCCGGGCTTTGGGGTTACTCTTCCACACAACAGGAAGAGAGCCCTTGGCTATGTCTTTAAGGGCTCTTGTGTTCTCTCAATGATAAGCTAAGAGAGGCTTCAGCTTCATATCACTGGAAGCATTGCCACCAAACAACAGTTAGCCTATCCTTTGCTGCTTTATAGCCTGGCATCAACTTTTCCTCCTTACTGATGTAACTTTGGTCTGGCAGCCTCTTCCAGTATAGTCCTGTCTCATCCACATTAAGAACCTGCTCAGGTAAGTACTCGCCTTCATCAATAATTTCTCGAAGCGTTTCAGGAAATTCCCGGACAGCTACTGTATCTGCACTTGCTGCCTTGACACTTACTTTTACATTGTGAAGGTTTCTAGCCTTGAACTGATGAAACCAGCCAAGGCTGGCATTAAAAGATACACAATCTGGGCTTCCCTGGTGGCGCAGTGGTTGAGAGTCCGCCTGCCGATGCAGGGAACACGGGTTCATGCCCTGGTCCGGGAGGATCCCACATGCCGCGCAGCGGCTGGGCCCGTGAGCCATGGCCACTGAGCCTGCGTGTCCGGAGCCTATGCTCCGCAACGGGAGAGGCCACAACAGTGAGAGGCCCGCGTACCGCAAAAAAAAAAAAAAAAAGATGTGCAATCTGATTCTTCACCATGTTTCTTCAAGTCTTAATAAAGGCTTTTAGCTTTCTCTTCAATCAGCATTAAACTGAGTGGGACTTGATGCTGATACTGCATCCATACACTGAGAAGTTTCTCCATCTCCTCTATCACTTTTCCATGCTTCTTTGATATTATTGATATTGCCCACTTCATCGGCACAGCAGACTTTACACGTTCCATGATCTTGTCCTTGCTCTTTAGAATCATGCCAATGGTTGAACGATTCATGTTATAAGAATGAGCGATAGCTACCATCTTTTCGCCTCGCTCCACTCTCTCAATTACTTTCACTTCTGTATCCATCGTTATCACTTGGCACTTCTTAGCAGTACCAGCTACACCACTGCTACTTTTACGCTTGCTTCCAGACATCCTGGGCTTGAAATAAAGATACTGTACTACGGTACTCTATACAGTACTGTACAGCCAGAGTCCCCAACCCCCAGACCAGTACTAGTCTGTGGCCTGTTAGGAACTGGGCTGCACAGCAGGAAGTGAGTGGCAGGAGAGCGAGCAAAGCTTCATCTGTATTTACAGCCACTTCCCGTCGCTCACATTACCGCCTGAGCTCTGCCTCCTATCAGCATTATGGTGAGTTGTACAATTATTTCATTGTATATTACAATGTAATAATAACAGAAATAAAGTGCACAACACTTGAATCATCCTGAAACCACCCCCCCCAACCCTGGTCCATGGAAAAATTGTCTTCCACGAAACCAGTCCCTGGCGCCTAAAAAGTCGGGGACCACTGCTGTATAGTAAAGTACACAAAAGCACAACCACTTGTAGAGAACACACGCACGTGACAATGTACACCAGACACGTAATCTTACATGACTGGACATGAAAATGCGCACTTGCATCTCTGAATGTTCTCAACTTGAAGGTTCGTATGTAGGGGAATTACTGTACACAAAACCAGAACCACTTCAAACTGACGAGGATGGCTACAATTAAAAACAAAACAAAATCACAAGAGTTGGTGAGAATACGGAGAAACTGGAACCCCCCCATACACTGATGATAGGAATACTAAAATGGTACAGATGCTGTGGAAAACAATTTGGCAGTTCCCCCAAGAGTAAAACACAGAATTATCATTAAGACTCAGCAATTCCACTCCTAGGTATATACTAATGCAAAGAAATGAAAGCAGGGACTCTAAACAGATACCTGAATGCCAATGTCCATAACAGCTTTATTCACAACAGCCAAAAGGTAAAAGAAACTCAAGTGTCCATCAAGAGGTGAATAGATAAACAAATATCTATTCCAGGGATGGACTGGGAGTAAAGATTTCTTTAGGTACAGACCCAAAGCACGATCTTTTTTTCAATTGATGAATTGGACTTCATCAAAATTAACAACTTATGCTCTTGGAAAGACACTGTTAAAAAAAGAAAAAAGAAAAGAGAAGCCACAGACTGGGAGAAAATATTTACAACTCACATATCCATTAAAGGACTTGTAGCCAGAATCTATAAAGAACTCTTACAAGTCACTAACAAGAAAGCAAACAATGTAACAAAATTTGAATGTGCAAAAGATCTGAACAGACACCTCACCAAAAAACATAAATATATGGATGACAAAAAAGCACATTAAAAGATGTTCAACATCCTTAGTCTGTGGGAAATGCAAATTAAAACTACAATGAGATACACACCTATTAGAATGTCTAAAATCCTTAAAATGACACCACCAAGTGTTGACAAGGATGGAGAGCAACTGCAAAGTTCATATGCTACAGAAGAGAAGGTAAAATGGCCTAATGGTTTAAAAAACAGTTTGGCAGCTATTTACAAAGTTAAACCTGTATCTATCATCTGACCCACTTACTCCATTCCTAAGTAATCTACCCAAGAAAAATATAAGCGTATAATTATACAAAGATTTGAGCCCAAATTTTCATAGCAGATTTGTTCTCAACAGCCAAAAACTGGAAACTCAAATGTCTATCAGTGGGTGAATGAATAAATAGTGTTATATCCATATAATAAATACCATTCAGCAATAAAAAGCAACAAACTACCGATACAATAACATGGGTAAACCTTAGAATATAATCTAAGAGAAGTCAGCCTCGTTCCCCTCCCCCTCCCCCAAAAAAGATTATATATTCCATGATACCATTATATAAAATTTTAGAAAATGCAAACTGACCTATAGTGACAGAAAACACATCATATCTAGGGGCTGGTTGGGAATGGAAGGGGCAGCTGGGAGGAATGACTAATGGGATGAGGAAACTTTGGGGAGTGATGGATATGTTCGTTATTTTTATAATGATGGTGATTTCACATAGTCAAAATGTATTAAATTGTACATTTCAAGTATGTGAAGTTTATGGTATGTCAAGGATATTTTGATAAAGTTGTTTAAGAAAGTAGTAACTAAAGCAAAATGGTGCACACACGCACCCACACACAAAAAAAACGGCAGATGGTGAGGGGGAATGAACAACAGAACAGAACCCTTGTACCACATTTAAGGCTCAAGTCAAAGAAGAAACAGCCAGAAATTCAGAAAGAAAAACAGGAGGAAATGGCGTCCTTGACATCAAGGGAAGAGAGAATTTCAAAGCGGCAGTGGTACACGCTCAGAAGTCAGGATAAGAATTGAGAACTAGACTTAATAACTAGCAAGACACAGATGATCTTGGCTGGACCTGTTTCAGTGCAATGTGGAGCAAACGTCGGATTGCAACAGATTCAGGTATGAATGGTTATTGATTTTAATACTTAAATATGAGAACTTTGTTTTCATATCTGCAATAGGAAATTAATATCTCAGATTTGTGAATTAATTACTATTCTGTTTTGAATCACTACAGCCAATCTTGAAGGTCTCCAAAGTTCTATAATGTAATTTGAAATTTTGCTAAGAAAGGACTTTGAATATTAGCTGTTTTGAGGATGTAGGATGAGTGTCCCGGGTAATAACTCAGCCTCTCAATGTGGCCTTGTATACTTGTCAGTAGCTCTCGTTGAGGGTAAAAACAGTCATTCAGATTTCCACCTTTTCCATACTCCAATTCAGAGAAAGGATGAAATGTTCTAGTGGAGTTTGTAATTAAGGATACCTATAAAGGTCGCAGAGGATATCTCTTGTGAATATTAAGGGCTCACTGTACTTACAGGAGAAGATTTTCAACAACCCGCCCTCCCCCCGTAAGTATTAATTACCAATGTTTCATCTGTAAGAAAGAAAACCATTGCCTATAATAACCAGAATATAATTATCAATCAAAACATAAAATGTGCAGAGAAAAAGTTATGGCTTTAGAAATTTTTTTTTTAAAACATTGTTCCATAGACAGATGAACTAGACTAAAAAGAGAAAGAGGAATCATGTTACAATTCACATAAACTAAACATACTGGAAGGCAAAACCTAGATACATAACATAAACAAAGTTATTGAGATTCTGATGATAGAAACACTAAGCTAATCTAAGTGGTTGTACTTTCAACTGCTCTAAAAATATTTATTATTCCACCTCACCAGCAGAAAGAAAAGCTAAAAATAGTCACCTTTCTGTTATAAAATATTTCTTGCTGTCTTGGGGAAAGTGAAACTAAAGTACCTATCTACAAATGTCAGTCTTAAAATCTTTATTGAACATTTTGGTTTATTCAAAAAAACAAACAAAAACCTGGACAGTAAGGTAATTTTTAAAAATATACCTGAAATTACATAATTTCATCATTAGACTGCTCTACCACTGAAAAAGAAGGTTGCAGAGAATTTGTTTCCCCCAATAAAAGGCATATACCGAAGCATCAACGAACTTATACTGCTTTTGACTATCTATCTTTAATATGGGAAGTATTTTAAGCAAACAAAATATAATGGCCAGAGAACACAGTCATAAAATATTAAGGTAAAAAAGGCAAGATATAAACTTGAAATGTACAGCCTAAGTAAATTTATTTATATATGTGTATATAGATGTATATACACAATGAAAGATCAAAAGAAGCAGCAAAAACCGATTTCTTTGTAACTTAAAAGTTTTTTCACATTGAGTATGCATTGCTTTTATAATAATTTGTTTTACATATCTTATATAGAAACCAATATAATATCACACATACACGTTAAACACACAGCTATGATGTTCTACTGCTAGATTTTAAGAATTCTCATGGTGGCAAATATTCCACAATATTTGCCTGGCTAAAGGCAAAAGTTCTTTGGGGGTACAACAAAAGCCACACGTGAATTTTTCCACGAAGCAGGAAAGAACACCGTAACATGAAATTCTGTTGGACTCTAGCTCTATAAAACCCTCTGATATCATTTTATCACACCCTAATTGTAGGCTCCTAATAAATTCATTTTCAGTAAGCTTACTATGCTTTTCATCATCTTTCTCCTCTGGAATTTAACTCTACCTGTCCTATTTATTTTGTCTTTATAATTTCTCAGATAGTTTACTGAGTTAGTCAACTGGTCTCCTGAAGGACTTAAATCATTATGAGCCTATACAGACTCCTAAGTAACTTTAGAGCTAACAGTATGGTAAATATTATATCTGGCCTATCTATTCTTTCACAGCTGGCAGGCTATCAAGCTATTTTAAGTCCAGTGGGGTTAAGAAACAAGACTTCGTCAAACCAAGTCAGCCAGCTATGAACAAAGTCTGATGATCAATGTTTAAATGCAAAAATAGAAAAAGGAACAAGACTATAATTGGAAAGTTAGTTTTCTTTCTTTTGTAAAAATTTTTCATTTTCTTCTTTTTCTGATGTTGGCGATATAACCAATCCAAGTTAGAAAAACCCTAAAATTCTGCCACTTATAGCAGCTAAAAAACACTTTGGTATCCATTTTTCCAGGTATTTTCCCATATATACACACTGTGTATATGTACATCCATCAGTGTAATATACACAATGTTTCCCACAAAAATTGTTCTGAATACTTTTCTCACTTCAAAATGTGTAGTAAAAATCTTTCCATGTCAATAACCTATCTCTGTCATCATTTTAAGTGGCTACATGGTATTCTATTATATAAATATGCCATAATTTAACCAATCACCTATTGTTGGATATTTAGGTTGTTTTCAATATTTTCCTCTTATAAACTATGCCTTGATGAATCCTTTCCTCTCCCCCTGGGGGTGTGTGTTTGTATTTGTGTGATCTTATTTCCTTAGGACATACTCTTAGAAAAGGAATACGTGGGTCAAAAGATATACACATTTTTAAAGCTTTTGTACAAGTTGCCAAACTGCTTCCAGAAATGCTGTTCACTTGCATAAGTAAGTGGTATATGAGAGTTCCTTGCCAACACTGGGCACTAGATGAAAAACATCTTATTGTCTTAAATTTGCATTTCTTTGGCTACTCTATAAGTTAACTACTTTTCATACCCTTATTGGCTTTATGTTGTGAGCCACTCTAATCATACCAGTCACATTTTAATTTTTTCTTTTGATGTTTCAAAACTGAGCAATGGGGCTTCCCTGGTGGCGCAGTGGTTGAGAGTCCGCCTGCTGATGCAGGGGACACGGGTTCATGCCCCGGTCCAGGAAGATCCCACATGCCGCGGAGCAGCTAAGCCCGTAAGCCATGGCCGCTGAGCCTGCGCGCCCGGAGCCTGTGCTCCGCAACGGGAGAGGCCACAACAGTGAGGCACGCGTACCGCAAAACCAAACAAACAAAAAAACTGAGCAATGACTTGCTTTTAGTGACATAATGGTCACTGATGACCTAGATAACAGAAGTTTCTTTGTCATGGGTTAAGTGAAAACCTACTTGGAAAGGATTCATGAGAGAAAAGGAAGGAAAGAAATCAGAGACAGTGAATTGAAACACTCCTGGCAAGGAATTTTGTGGTGAAGGAAAAGAAAATGGGGGTATAGCTGGAAGGAAATTAGGAGAAAAGTAGTTTGTTTTTTAAGATGGGAAAGTTAGCACAAAATTGTATATTAATGGAATGATCTAGTACACAGGCAAAAAATTGATGACGTACGAGAGAGAAGGAAGAATAAGCAATGTCCTTGAATACGCAAGTGAATGGGATCTAACACACAAGTTTAAGGATTGGCTTTAGTCCAGAGACCAAAGAATTCATTCAGAGTCACGGAAAAAACATATATAGCATATGGTCAGAGACGTAGGTAGGTGTGGATAAAGTACTTATGGGATGGGAACTTTTAGAAGTTAACTTTTCGGGACTTCCCTGGTGGCACAGTGGTTAAGAATCCACCTGCCAATGCAGGGGACATGGGTTTGATCCCTGCTGCGGAAAGATCCCACAAGTCGTGGAGAAACTAGGCCTGTGCGCCACAACTATTGAGCCTGCGCTCTAGAGCCCGAGAGCCACAACTACTGAGCCCACATGCTGCAACTACTGAAGCCCACGTGCTCATGGGCCCATGTGGGCCCATGCTCCGCGACAAGAGAAGCCACCGTAGTGAGAAGCCCGCGCACAGCAACGAAGAGTAGCCCCCGCTCACCACAACTAGAGAAGGCCCACACACAGCAACGAAGACCCAACACAGCCAAAAATAAAATTAAATTAAAAAAAAAAAGAAGTTAACTTTTGACTGGTTCCATTTACCTGGTGAAGAAGAAATAACAAGCACAGTCACCAACAAAGAGAGTGGAAAAATAGCTGTGTGTGAGAAAAAGTGTGTTGTGACAGAATAAGATGAAATAGTCATTCAGTGAAGTGGAAAGAGCGTATGAACTAGGGTAACACTGTCTGATGGCTGGGTAAGATTAAGCACTCCTGTGCACACATCAATTATTCTAACAGCCTTTCATATATTAAAGATTTGTAATATGGTCATATGTTGTAAATATTTTCCCTTGGTTTATTTATTTTGCCATATAATGTAATAAAAAAATTGAGTCCTCACAATTCATGTTTTTCCTGAAGAAAAATTCCTCCCTAACTCCAGTATTATTTAAATATTTTTATGCAGTGTAATACATTAGTTATGCATCTATTTAAATGCAACCTATATTTCCCTCTGACATCACTATAGCTTCATTTTTAAGCATTTAAATCTTTAAACCATATTTTGATATTATTCTGACAAGTTGCAAGGTAGGAATTTAACTTTTTAATGGTTAATTAGGTACTCCTGAACAATTTAATGTCTAATTCATGCCACTAATTAGAAATTTCACTTTTGTTATTTTAAAATTATATTTCTACTTCATTAACTGCTTATTCAGGCATCAGTTCCACAGTTTCAATTATTATATCTTTGTCATACATTTAGACAGTATATTTTACATGTGGTATGCCATACATCTATTTTTCAGAATTCCTTTGTCTATTCTTATTTTTTCTTCTAAATTATACTGGCTATTTTAGTCATGCTACCTACCACATCCAACTTTCCCTCCTAGTTGAACCTTCCCAGCCCACACCTTCTACCAGGAAAGCAGCTATAGGCTGTTTTCTATACTGGACAGCCATTGATAGCAACAGGGAGCATACCCCAGGGGTGGCCTATCCACTGGGTAACCCATAAGATGACTATACCTGAAGGGATCCACCCATTATCAACATATTTACTAAAATCAATTCAAACTAGCTTCTTCCAGGATTTGGAGTATGGAACATAAAGGGTCTCCAAGAGCTCTCTGTAGTCAGAGGCAAACAAACTAAATGCTCAGAAAGATATAGAGGTGCCATAGAGGGAGAGAATATACATAACCAGACAGAGAAAGTACATAACCATAACTTTCTAATTCTTATACAACCTTACAATAAACCTTTCGTAGGTGGCCTGAGGTATTACCCTTTCCTGCAATCAAAAAAACCTACAACACAAAGGAACTTTGGAAGTCATCTGAAAAAGCTCTCTTTCTCTTCCCTTTACCTCCCTGTTAAATTGGATTTCTAATTACAACTATGCTAAATTTATTGAGAACAGACATCTTTCAAAGGAGTGTGTCTTTCTAAATATTCAAGTCTTTGTGGAATCAAACATTTTTTCTTCTAATAAATCCTGTAAATTTGAAGAGTATTCCTTTGTATTTTTTCTTTTGTTGCTGTTGCATGAGATTTTTCTTCAATTTTCTAACTAGTTCTTAGCAAACATAACAATATTTCTCATTATGTGGGCCATGAGAATATACCATGAGATGTTCTAAAGGGAAAAGGCTTCCATGTTCAAAGAATTTTGGAAAGTTGTTGCATAAAACATATCCCACTTAGAGATTCATAGAGTACATTATTATATTTAAAACCCTGAGAAATTCTGCAGTAACAAAGCTTTTTTAAATTTAAGTTTCCAAAATTAATAGGACATGGTCAAAGAATACCTACTGACATCCCATGGAACCAGTATCCAAGGATCACATTTTGTAAAACAGTGGTATACAAGCTAGTAGACATTTCTTGTATTCAGCAGCTTCTATTCTCGCAACAGACATTTTTATTTGTGACTTTACTTCCAGTCTCAGAATGGAGCATATGACCAAAGTCTAGGCTGAAAAGGGCACCCCATTCCCCTGAAGGGTTGACTGGTCAAGGGCGGCACATGGCATTTAAAGTAGTTCAATCATAGTGAACCTCAGGATCTTTTCCTGGGGATACTGGGACAAAGACTTTTTCTCTTTTGGGCTAGATTTGAATCTGGAAGTATTCCAGGAACTGCTGGGAACTACATAATGACTAAAAAAAATAAGACCAACAGAAAGAAAGCAGAGTCACAAAATAATATGAAACAGATTTGTTACACAAACATTCATTCAACAAATATTTACTGAGCACCTAACATGTATAAGACATTATTCTAAGTGCTTGGGATAATCAATGAAGAAGAAACCAAAACCTCTGCCCTTATGGGATTTATATTCTGACAGGAAAAGAAAGATAATAAATGATATCATAATAAATAAAGTATGTCAGAAAGTGATAAACATTACAGAAAAAATAGCACAGGGTAATAGGGATTAGAAAGAATGAGGTGGAATTTTAAATAGGGTAGTCTGGGTAAGTCGTATTAAAAAAAAAAAATTAGTATTTTTGGCTTGAAGGAGGTGAAGGAGATAGCCATGTGAATATACTGGGAAGAGCATTCCAGGTAAAGAAAACACCCATGCCAAGGCCCCAAGATAAGAGCATACAGTGTATCTGAGGAACAGCAAGAAAGCCACTGTGGTTAGAGCCAAGTTAAAGAGAATACTAATAAATAATAATACCGGACGGGTAATGAAGAGAGGGATAGATCATAGGATTTTGGATTTTACTCTGAGTCACATGAGAAGCCAAACAGAGAGTTTTAAACAAAGAAGTAACGTGATTAAAAGAGTCACTTAATGGAATCACTCTGGCTACTAAACTGAAAATATTGTAAAGGAGGGAAATGTAGCAGCAGAAATCAATGTAATAATCCAGGTAAGAGATGATGGTGGCTCAGATCAGGGTAGTGGCAGTGAAGGTTATGAGAGGCGGTCAGATTCGGGATATATTTTAAAGATAGAGTCAAAACAATTTCTTAACTAATTGACTGGGGCATAATAAAAGAGCAGAATCCAGGATGACTCTAAAGATTTTAGCCTGAGCAACTAGGCAGATGGAAGATGCCCTTAACCAAGATGACGACTAGGGGTAGAATTTGTTTTAAAAAAAGAACAAAAATTCATTACTGGACATATTAAGTTTGGGATAGACATCTGAATAGTGATTTTATATGGGCAGTTGGATGAGACTCTGGAACTCAGAGAGGACTTGGCTAAGATATAAATGTTATCTTGTCAAATAAATGTCATTTTGTCATATAAATGTTATAAATGTCATTAATGTTTAGTTACTATTTAAAGCCTTGAGACTAGATAAAATCACCAAAGAAGTAAGGACAGCAAAGAGGTCTATAAAAGATAACTAATTAAGAACCTACTGTACAGCACAGGGAACTCTATTCAGTGCTCTGTAATGACCTATATGGGAATGGAGTCTAAAAGAGAGTGAATATATGTGTATGTACGGCTGATTCACTTTGCTGTACAGCAGAAACTAACACAACATTGTAAATCAACTATACTAAAATTTAAAAAATTATTTAGAAAAGAAGTGTAAGAAGAAATGACCAGCAAGATATAAGGAAAACCAAGAGAGAGAGAGTTGTATCCCGGAATACTTTGTCCAGTGACAAAGTGCTGCAAGTAGGAGAACCTGATTAACTGTGTCAAATGCTGCTAACAGATCAAGTGAGCTGGGGACTGAGAAGGGACCATGGGCTTTGGCATCAAAGATCTTCCTGACAAAGGAAGTTTCAGTGAAGTGATTGGAACAAAAGCATGACTGGAGTGAACTTACAGGAGAATGGAAAGTGAGGAACTGGAGACAGAGACTACAGACTTGTTCGTGGAATTTTGCCACAATAAGGAGCAAAGCAATGGGGGTAGAGGTTCACAGGGGAAGAGTAGAGGGATAAGAAAAGGATCAAGTGATGTCACTGAGCTGAGCATCAAGCCTCTTATTCTTTGGTTATATAAACTAATGGATTAGTTTTTACATTTATGCCCAGTTTTAGGTGGATTTTTCTATCATTTGTAGTAAAAAGAATACTGATTTTTTTCCCCACAATAACCTTTAATTAGCTCTCACGCTGAACTCAATTAGTTCTAATAGCTCCTCACAGTTGATTTTCTAGTAGTTTTCTTGTAGAACAGTTTCTTGTATTTATATTAAAAAAGAGTTCTTGTATAAAAGTAGCTAGAAGTTTCTAGCTACACTACTACTCTTCACTAGAAAGGGAAATTACTTTAAATAATGTTTCAGTAGCCACCTGGTAGTACAGACTGAAACACATGATTATGCACTTAGTTTTTTCTTAAATATGTATTTTCTCCAGTAAGTATAAGCATTAAATGTTATCATAGACTTTTTTTCTTGTTTATAAATGTTGGCCACTTTGTCATCATACATTACTATTAGCTGTATAACTGCATTTAGATATAGTTTAACAGCCATTTTCAAATTCATTCTACACTATCCTTTCTTAAGTAGAAGGGTAAAATATTAAAATTTGAGTAGCAACCTAAATTCATGAACCCAGAAAAGGCTCCAAGGACTATAATTATCTAGTGTAAGTATTAGGCATTTAATAACATTTACCCATAACTAATTTTATATTTACAACAGACGAACTAGAAATCCCAGGCATTTGGGTAAATACTGATTTATACTCTTGAAATATACTGCTTAAGAAAACTCAGTCTTACAAACTATTATGTTCACTTTCCCGCAGGAAGAAATGGAATTTCCTTCTGATAAGGATTAAGAGGACTCATGAGGAAGGTTGCGGCAAGTGAGCCCATACCCAAGCATATTTGCTGTGAACAGTGATCAGAGGGAAACCAGCTGTAAGTCAATGGATAATTCCTGACAAATATTTAAATTACAAATAAGCAAACATGTACAAATAGCTACCACTATCCTGGACTCCCATCCCTAAGCAGAGAACCTATAGGTTCAAAAGTAGAAATATCATGAGTATCAAGGTTAATTTAATGGAGTTGACCCAGAAGAATCCTCAAGCAAGATGTATGTACCTCTCCTAACAAGAGCACCTCACCATGCTCATTATAACTCTAGTTTTTTAAAGATCCATTAATAATTTTTCACACAACGACCCTAAAGATAAGCCAACTTCCTCCGTGTTCAACCAGTGAAACAGCAATCTGACCCAATGCTGGAGAAAAGCTTACTGTGCTGTATATCTATTTAAATATGGTACAATATTATAACTGACAGACAATTTCAGGAATTCTCAGTAGTCAAGCTAATAAACTGACTTTCAGAACCAACTCCCTTCACTCTACAGATCAGATTGTTTTCTTATTTCACAGACAACATTAGAAAGAAAATGGAGGGGTTTTGTGGAGGTTAAGAGGTACATCTGCAGGCCTGGAAAAAATGCCACAGCAAGGAGCTAAAGACACTAGACACCTAAGAATAAGGCAGGAGGAGGTGGGAAAAGCATGAAGAAAGACAAATGGGAAGATGCCAAAGACAACTTTCCACTGAAATTTGGCCTGGGCCAGTTTTGCACACGAGTAAGAGAATAGTTTTTTCCTGCTCCTCAAGTTCACCTTCTTGTACCACAAAACCCTCCATTCAGAAAATCTAGAAGGCCTAGAAGCAAAGGTTATTTTCCTCATGGGCACAGAAACAGGTGTTTAACCATCATTTTTAGCCTTGATGGGGGGAAAGGGGGGTGCAAATACTTTAATATCTCTAATGTACACATTCTCATTTCTATCTCCTATTCTTTTGAACTCTGGGTGCAAATGAATGCACTCTGTCTCTTACACACAGATATTCTTGTATGCAAATGTATGTATATTCAAACTAGAGTATTTAAAAAAAAAAATCAAACGGAAAAATAAGTATCACCTTTAATTGAATCAGTATCTAAAGTGTAGTTTGCCATATAGCAGAAAAAGTATGCTTCGCAATGACCTTCAGTTGAAGAACTGAATTAGACTGATAATTATCATTTTTTTAAAGGGCAAAATGTTTAACTGTGTGAGGTGGTTTCTTAGGTATCAAAAAAAAATTAAGTGTCTATCCTCTAATTTTATATATTAATAGAAAATCTAATATATGTAGGACAATAAGAGATACAACAAACTACTATCATTAAGAACTATAAATTTCATTTTGTAAAAGTTAAAACACATTTCAGAAGTTACTTTAAAAGCATAATGGGGGTAAAAGTAGAGGTGAAATGCTAGATTGGGGAGCAAAGAAGAAGTAAGCTGCAGACAGAAAGACTGATATAGATTACTCACTAGGTAGTAAAAGCTCCAGCATTTTAATTCTCGTCACACTAAGATAAATGTCATACTCCAGTCTTCTGATTTAGCAAATCCAGATCTTACGGTGGGAAGGTAAGAATTAACATGAAAAAAATCATCACATATGTGAATACAATTTTGGCTTTAAACTGACTCAAAAGCACACCAAAATCTACACAAGCATAAGCAAGTTATACACAAACACATAAATACACACATATGACCTTATTTACTTTATCTAAAAGTAACCATGGGGGACTTCGCTTGTGGCACCATGGTTAAGAATCCACTTGCTAATGCAGGGGACACGGGTTTGATCCCTGGTCCGGGAAGATCCCACATGCTGTGGAGCAACTAAGCTCGTGTGCCACAACTACTGAGCCTGCACTCTACAGCCCACAAGCCACAACTACTGAGCCCACATGCCACAACTACTGAAGCCCACACACCTAGAGCCTGTGCTCCACAACAAGAGAAGCCTGTGCACCTCAACAAAGAGTAGCCCCTGCTTGTCACAACTAGAGAAAGCCCACACGCAGCAAAAGAGACCCAACGCAGCCAAAAATAAAAATCATTTAAAACAATTTTTTTTAATTAAAATAAAAATAAATAAATAAAAGTAACCATGGGATGAATTCTAAAGAAATTTCAGCCTTAAGTAGAAATACAAGTTACAGCATCAAGGCTATCTGTTAAAGAATAATGTATTATTTCTATTAAAAAGGAAGTTAACAATTCACATCTTAGGTGAACTTGAAAATATGAATTTCCTAATCTGCTTAATGGATAAAACTGCAATTTAACATGTTAAATATTGTTATAACTCCACTCTTTTGGTTGAGTTTTAACTAAATTCACAATATATTCATCAGATTTTCTAATCCCCACTCAACCTACTTTGATTTGAAAGACTGCTTGTTAGCTTTTGGATTCTATAGAGACCTCTCAAAATAATCTGAAATAAACCACTAAAGTGAATGTCTGTTTCTCCATTTGACAGCAATTCTTTCATAACCATAACTATTGAATCTATTAAGATTTCTACTCTTATCATGCAATGAGGGAAAATGCTTCTTCTGTCAATGACTCTCATGTAAGCTTTAATTGTTAATATAAACTTTGAGGAAACAGCCATCAACATATTTCTGATAAAATAAATCAATGAATAAATTAACGAGGGGGAAGGAGAGGCAAGACACATTGATTACACTGAAAAATTAACAATGTTGGTAAGAAAATTTAGGTTTAAATGTGCTTGGTAAACTTTAACTAGTAACTACTTAAGGAAACAAAGATGGCAGAACAAAGACCAAATATAACAATGACAACATAAAAATGAGAATACGTTACACTTTTAGATTGAGTTTTTTTAAAAGCCAGCTAAATGCTTGCTGTGTATAAGAGCAAAAACTGCCACAGTGAGATACCACTTCATACCCACTAGGTTCCCTATAATCAAAAAGAGAATAACAAGTGCTAGCAAGGATGTGGAGAAACAGGAACCCTCGTGTATCACTGGTGAGAATGTAAAATGGTACAACTGCTTTGGAAAACACTCTGGCAGTTCTTCAAAGTTTAGACAGAGTCACCATAAGACCCAGCAATTCTGCTCCAAGATATATAACCAAGAGAACTGAAGATACATATCCATACAAAAACATGTATACGAATATTCATAAGCATTATTCATAATACCGAAAAAATGGAAACAACCCAAATGTTCATCAACTGATGAATGGACTTTAAAAATGTGGTATACCCATACAATGGAGTATTATTTTGCCATAAAAAAGAATGAAGTACTGATACACACTATAACATGAATAAACCTTGAAAACATTACCAAAATAGGCAAATCCATAAAGACAGAAACTGCATTAGTAGTTCCAGGGGCTGGGGAGCTGGAACTGGAAAGTGACTGATAATGAGTACAGGGTCTCTTTTTGGGGTGATGAAAATATTCTAACATTGACAGTGGTGATGGTTGCACGACTCTATGAATATACTGAAACCAATGAATTGTACACTTTAAAAGAGTAAATTTTATAGTATGTAAATTATATATCAATAAAGCAGTTATTTAAAACACAGAGAACATCCTAAAAATAAAATGCCACAAGAGGTTGAAAAAAACAAAGAACACAGCATTTATCAGGCAAATGCTAACAATAAGGAAGCTTAAAAAAGAATTATAACACAAAACAAGGTAACTTTTTTTTTTTTTTTGTGGTACGTGAGCCTCTCACTGTTGTGGCCTCTCCCGTTGCGGAGCACAGGCTCCAGACGCACAGGCTCAGAGGCCAAGGCTCATGGGCCCAGCCGCTCCACGGCACGTGGGATGTTCCCGGACCGGGGCACGAACCCGTGTCCCCTGCATCAGCAGGCGGACTCTCAACCACTGCGCCACCAGGGAAGCCCAAAACAAGGTAACTTTATGAGGAAAAGTCTGAAAGCAGGTGGGAAAAAAAATCAGTTTATCTTGAGACTTTCACCCTAAGATTAAAAACAAAGGATGGTAATTCTCACCACCAGTATTCAACACTCTGTTGGAATCCCAACCAGTTAAATTTAAGATAATGGCATAGAAAATGGTAAAAGAAATAAAACTATCCCTATTTCCAGATGACATTGTAATCTATGTAGAAAATTCCAAAAAATTTACAAAAGTCTTCCTAGAACTAAGAAATGAGTTCATCAAGGTCACAAGATACAAAATCAACAACAAAAAAAATCAGCTGTACCTGTATATACTAACAACAAACACATGAAAATCAAAATTTAAAATACAATAACATCTGTAATCACTCAAGAGAGTGAAATACTTACGTATAGCTCTAATAAACATGTGCAAGACTTGCATACTGAAAACTACAAAATGCTGATGAACAAAATAAAAGAAAAACTACATGGAAAGATATGCCATGTTCATATACTGGAAGACTCAACAGAAAAACTTCTTTTTTTAAAACATCTTTATTGGAGTATAATTGCTTTACAAGCGGTGTGTTAGTTTCTGCTTTATAACAAAGTGAATCAGCTATACAAATACATATATCCCTGTATCTCTTTCCTCTTGCATCTCCCTCCCACCCTCCCTATCCCACCCCTCTAGGTGGTCACAAAGCACCGAGCTAGAAAAACTATTAATTATCCCTAAATTGATTTGGAGGTTTAATTCAATTCCTATCAAAATCTCAGTAGGTTTTTTTGGTAGAGATAGACAAGATAATGTTAAAATTTGTATGGAAAGGCAAAGAAACTAGAATAGCTAAAATAATTTTTAACAAAAGAATAAAGTTAGAGAAATTACTCTACCCAATTTTATGACATTATATAGCTAGTAACCAAGATCTTGTGATATAAGTGGGAGACAGACTACAGATCAGTGGAACAGAACAAAGGACTCAGAAATAGACCCATACAAATAAGGACAACTAATTTTTGACAAAGGTGAAAAAGCAATTCAATGGAGGAAGGATAGCCTTTTTAAACAAATGGTACTGCAGTAGTCAGACACCTATAAATGAACCTGAACCTAAACCTCACCTTATATAAAAGGTAACAACAAATGGGTCATAGATTCAAATGTAAAACATAAAAATATAAGCCTTTTAGAAAAAAACACAGGAGAAAATCTTTCAGATCTAGGGTTGGGCAAAGAGTTCTTAGACTTGACATCAAAAGCACATCTATAAAAGAAAAAAATATTTAATTTTGCTTTGCAGAAGACCCCATTAAGAGAATTTTAAAAAAAACTACAAAATTGGAGAAAATATTTGCAAACCACATACCCAACAAAGGACTAGTATCTAGCATATATAAAGAACTCTGAAAGCTCAACAGTAAAAAACAAAATAACAAAAACAAAAACCCAAATACTCCAATTAGAAAATGGACAAAAGTTCTGAAGAGGAAATTCACCAAAGAAGATTTTCAGATGCCAAATAAGCAAATAAAATGATGCTCAATAGCATTAGCCATTAAAGCAATGCAAATTAAAACCATGAGATATCACTGCACATCTATCAGAATGGCTAAAATAAAAAAAAAAAATACCAAATGCTAGCAAGGATGCAGAGAAACTGGATCACTTATACATGGCCAGCAGAAATGCAAAATGGTATAGTTATTGTAGAAAATAATTTTGCAGTTCCTTTTAAAACTAAAAATGAACTTACCATATGGCTCAGCAATTGAACGCTTGGGCATTTATCTCAGAGAAAGGAAAACTTATTTCCACACAGAAACTTGTGTATGAATGGTCACAGCAACTTTATGCATAACAGCCAAACACTGAAAACTATCTAAATGTCCTTCAGTGCATAAAATGGCTAATAAACAGTATATCATACAATGGAATACATCCCAGCAATAAAAAAGAACTACTGATAAACACAAAAACTTGGATAAACCTCAAAGAAATTATGCTGAGTGAAAAAAGCCAATCTTCAGAGGATACAAGGCATGACTTTTTTTTTTAATATAACATTACTGAAATAATTTAGAGATAGAGAACTGATTAGTGGTTGTCAGGGACTAGGAACAGGGCAGGAGGGTAAGTGAGGCTATGAAAGGGTAGCAAGAGGTGGTCTTGTGGAGTTAGTAAATATCTTGATTGTGGTGGTGGTCACATGAAGCTACCATGTGATAAAATTGCAGAGAGGTATACACACACAGAGTGCATAAGTAACTGATATAAATTGAATAAGTCCTGTGAATTGTACCAATGTTAATTTTCTGGTTATGATATTGCACTAAAGTTAGAAAACATGCTAACAGTGGGGAGGCTGGGTGAAGGGTATACGGGATGATCCTTACTGAAGACTTCTTCACAACTCCCTATGAATCTATAATTATTTCAAAAATCAGATGTTTTTTAAAAAAGAAACACAAGCTATACCCTGGAAGAAAGTATTTCCAAATCATGTATCTAAGGACTAGTATCTAGAATATATGTTGCAACTCTTAAAATTCAACACTATAAAAACAAACATTGCAATTTAAAAATGTGAAAGACATCCACATATATTTCAGCAGGGAGGCTACAGAGACAGCAAACACATCATTAGCCATTAGGGAAATGCAAACTAGAACACAAGGAGATATCACTACCTACCTATTTAAACATCTAAAATAAAAAGCGACAATAACAAATATGCTTGCAAGGATGCAGAAAAACTGGGTCTCTCATACACTGCCAGCAGAAATGTAAAATGGCACAGACACTCTGGAAAACTGTTTGGTGTTTTCTCAAAAAACTGAACACACACTTACACTTATGACTCAGAAATCGCACTATTGGGCATGTAACCAGAAAAAAAGGAAACTTATGTCCATACAAAAACCTGTACATGAAAAAGAAAAAAAGAAACAAAATCCCTGCACATGAGTGCTTATAACAACATTATCTGTGATAAACAAAAACTGGAAAATACTAAAGCACCCTTCAACAGGTGAAAAGGTAGAGAAACTGTGACACATGCATACCATGAAATACTACTTCGCAATAAAAAGGAATGGAATGCAAATTTCCAACACCTATTATCATAAATAAAGTCAAAAGATATCACACTAGAAAAAACAGCTGCAATTTATATCATGAAAGTGCTAAATTCCTTAATTCTACAAATCAGAGAAAAAAGTCTTATAAACCAATTTTTAAATGGGCAAAGTTCACAAACAAAACAATTCAAAGAAAAAGAAATACAACCATCTCAAACAAACTTCACCATCACTCTTAAGAGAAATGCAAGTAAAAACAAACTATAATGAGTTACAAATATTCACCTAATAATTTGAAATGATCAAAAAGTTTAATAACACAGCATTGCTGAGGCATAGGGAAAAAAACGCTCTCAACATAGCCGCTAGGATTATGAATTCCCACAAACCTTCTCTGGAGGGAAATTTGGCAACATCTATCAAAATTTTAAACACACATTCTACTTCTAGGAATTTATCTTATAAAAACAATGGATATATTCAGACATGTGCATAGGGATATATATCACAGGACAATCTCTGTAATGCAGTTTTAATAGCAGGAATCTATCTAAATGTCAATCAACAGGAGAATATTTAATAAAGCACACTCTAATCAACTACATACTAAGTAGATGCTAAAAAAAGAATGAGGAAATATGAGGATGAGAAGAACTTTCTGGAATGACACAGAAGGAACTGAAAACAACACCTCTGGTTGAAATAAAAGTAGGAGAGGGACTTCCTTTTCACTATAAACTCTTGTAACTTTTGACTTTTGTATTAAGTAAAAATGTATTAAAATGCATTTTAATTACAATAAAAAATTAAATATAATAATCACATGTTAGTGCAGAATATATAAACAGATCAGGAGAACAGAATATGGTCTGGAAGAATATTCATTCAAAATAAGTTTTGGAGAAAATAAGAGCCTTACTCTCATATAAATAAAAATAAAGTCAAGAACTGATGAAAAAAAAACCCATAAATGTCAAATAGAAAATGTAGGCACTTGCAATTTACTCATCTAGACACAGGATACGTCATCAAAAAGCAGAAGACAAAATCCATAAGTCATACTGTTTAATATAGGAAAAGTAATCAATATAATAAATAAAGAACAAAAACCACAGAGACATCTCAACAGAGAAAAAGCATTTAAACAAATTCCAACATACTTTCATGATTTTTAAAAATTCAAAAAAAAGAATATCTGAAAAAAATTCCACAGCTAACATCATACTCAATGGTAAAAGACTAGATGCTTTCCCTCTAAAGAGCAAGATTAAGAATGTCCACTCTTCAAATTCAATAGCACATGAAAAGGATTATACACCATGACCTAGTGGGGTTTATCGTGAAATGCTAGGATTAAAATATGACAATTAATCAATGTAAAATACCACATTAAAAGAACAGAAAAAAACCAAAACACGTGACCATCTCATTTGATGCAGAAAATGCACCTGACAAAATTCAATACCCTTTCATGATAAAAATACTCAATAAACTAAAACTAGAAGGAAACTATCTCAACATAATTAAGACCATATATGAAAAACCCACAGCTAACATCATACTGAATGGTAAAAGATTGAAAGCTTTTCCTCTGAGAACAGGAACAAAGTAACTTTCTATTTAACACATCATATTACAAGTCCTAGCCAGAGCACTTAGGTAAGAAAAAGAAATAAAACGAGGTAAAATTATCTCTGTTCACAGATGACATAACATATATGTAGAAAACCTTAAAGACTCCACAAAAAAACTAGTAAACAAATTCAGGAATGTTGCAGAACACAAAATTAACACTCAAAAATCAGTTGCATTTCTATACACTAACAATGACCGATCTGAAAAGGAAATTAAGAATCCGATTTTCTATTATAGCATCAAAAAGGATAAAATACTTAGGAATAAACTTAACCAAGGAGGCAAAAGACTTAACATGCTGAAAATTACAAAGCATTGCTGAAAGAAACTAACACAAATAAATGGAAACACATCCAGTGCTCATGGATGGGAAGACTTAATATTGTTAAAAAATGTCCATATTACCCAAAGTGATCTGCAGATTCAATATAAGCCATATCAAAATCCCAATAGCACTTTCTGGAGAAATCGAAAAAAATCATCTTAAAATTCATCTGGAATTGAAAGGGACTCTGAGCAGCCAAACAATCTTGGGGGAAAAAAAAGTCAGAGGTCTCATACATCCTGATATCAAAACACATAACAAAGCTATAGTAATCAAAACAATAAGGTACAAAAACAAAAAACAATGTGGTACTGACATAAAGATACATAGATCAAGGGAACAGAAAAGAGCCCAGAAATAAACCATTGCACATAGGATCAAATGATCTTTGCAGGGGTGCTAAGACTACACAATGGGGAAAGAATAGTCTCTTCAACAAATTGTGTTAGAGAATCTGGATATCCACACACAAAATAACAAGGTTGGTCCATTCCTTTACAGCATACATAAAAATTAACTCAAAATGAATTAAAGACCTGGAACTATAAAACTTCTAGAAAAAAATATAGGGGAGACACTTCATGATATTGCATTTGGTGATGATTTCTTAGATATGACACCAAAAGCACAGGCAACAAAAGCAAAAACAGACACTTGAGGCTACATCAAACTTAAAAACATTCACATAAATGGAAACAACAGAGTGAAAAGGCAATCTATGGAATGGCAGAAAATATTTAGAAATCATATCTGATCGGTGTTTTGTTTGTTTTAATTAATTTATTTTTGGCTGTGTTGGATCTTCATTCCTGCACGCAGGCTTTCTCTAGTTGCAGCGAGTGGGGGCTACTCTTTGTTGCGGTGTGTGGGCTTCTCATTGCAGTGGCTTCTCTTGTTGTGGAGCACGGACTCTAGGCGTGGGGGCTTCACTAGTTGTGGCACACAGGCTCAGTAGTTGTGGTGCAGGGGCTTAGTTGCTCCACAGCATGTGGAATCTTCCCGGACCAGGGCTCGAACCCGTGTCCCCTGCATTGGCAGGTGGATTCTTAACCACTGCACCACCAGGGAAGTCCTGATCAGGGTTTAATATTCAATATAAATTAAAAACACCTACAACTCAACAACAGAAAAACAAATAACCCAATTTAAAAAATGGGCAAAGGACCTGAATAGAGATTTCTCCAAAGATATACAAATGGCCAACAAATACATGAATAGATGCTCAACATCATGAATCATCAGAGAAATGCAAATCAAAAGCACAACAAGATATTACTTCATAACCATTAGGATACCCACCATTAAAAAAAAAAACAAAAACAGAAAATAAGTGTTGGAGAGAATGGGGAGAATCTGGAACCCCCTGTACACTGTTAGTGGGAATGTTAAATGGCATAGCCATTATGGAAAACATGGCTGTATCATGTATGGTGGTTCCTCAAAAAATTAAAAATGGAACTACCATACGATCCAACACTCTCACTTTTGGACATAAATCCGAACAAACTGAAAACAGGATCTCAGCTATTTGCACAATCATGTTCATAGCAGCATTATTCACAACAATCGAGAGGTGGAAGCAACCTAAATGTCCATCCAGGTGAATGGTTAACCAAATGTGGTACATGCATACAACAGAATATTAATTAGCCTTAAAAAGGAAGGAAATTCCGTCACACACCACAATACAGATGAAACTTAAGGGGACTGTGTTAAAGGAAATAAGCCAGTCACAAAAAGATAAGTACTGTATAATTCCACTTATATGAAGCGCTTAAGCAGTTAAATTCTTAGAAATGAAAGTGCAATGGTGGTCACCAGGGGCTGGGGGGAAGGAGAAATGAGGAGTTGTTTTTTGGGTAGAGAGTTTCAGGTTTTTGTTTTTTGGGTTTTTTTAACATCTTTATTGGAGTATAATTGCTTTACAATGGTGTGTTAGTTTCTGCTTTATGACAGTGAATCAGCTATACATATACATATATCCCCATATCTCCTCCCTCTTGCGTCTCCCTCCCACCCTCCCTATCCCACCCCTCTAGGCGGTCACAAAGCACCGAGCTGATCTCCCTGTGCTATGCAGCTGCTTCCCACTAGCTATCTATTTTACATTTGATAGTGTATATATGTCCATGCCACTCTCTCACTTCATCCCAGCTTACCCTTCCCCCTCCTTGTGTCCTCAAGCCCATTCTCTATGTCTGTGTCTTTGCTTTTTTCTTTGTTTTTTGGGGTTTTTTTTGCTGTACGCGGGCCTCTCCCTGCTGTGGCCTCTCCCGTTGCGGAGCACAGGCTCCACACGCGCAGGCCCAGCGGCCATGGCCCACGGGTCCAGCCACTCCGCGGCACGTGGGATCCTCCCGGACCAGGGCACGAACTCGCGTCCCCTGCATCGGCAGGCGGACTCCCAACCACTGCGCCACCACGGAAGCCCTATGTCTGCGTCTTTAAGATAAAAAAGTTCTAGAGGTCTGTTGCACAATATGAATATACTTAACACTACTGAAATGTACCCTTAAAAATGGTTAAAAGAGAAATATTTTTACCACAACTTAAAAAACTTTTAAGGAAATCAGACATAAAAATAATTATATACCAACCTGCAAAAGAATGAAGTACTGATGCATGCTGTAACATGGGTGAACCTTAAAAACATTATGCAAGTGAAAGCCAGTCACAAAAAGGCCATATATTATATGATTTCATTAATATGAAACAGCCAGAATAGGCAAATCCACAGAGACAGAAAGACAACTAATGGTTTTCAGGGGCTGGGAGGAGGGGCAAATGGGAGTGACTGCTAATCAGTATGGTGTTTCTTTTGGGGGTGATGAAATTTTTTTCATTAAATAGTAGTGATGGGTACACAGCTCCATGAATATACTAACAACCATTGAATTGTATGCTTTAACAGGGTGAAGCTGTTACTTGAAAAATCCGAACACCATAAAAGTAATAACAGAGTTGACAGCTTAACTTTTTTCCAACTTCTGTGTAATGAAAGATATTAGAAATTACATAATAAGATCTGTAACAGACCAAGATAAAATATTTATAACACATAATAGAGGGCTGGCTAATATGCAATACATACAAAGTACAAACCAATAAAAAAAGCAATATAGAGACGAGAAAAATGAGCAAAGAATATAAACAAGCAATTCATGGATGACAAATGGTTAATAATCATTAAAATGTTTGGCTTCAGCAGTAAGCAAAAATATATAAATTAAAACAAGATGGTTTTCATTTTATCAGTTTATAAAAATTATTTAAAGTATTGATAAAACTGTGGATAACAGGCACTTTTATAACAATGTTGTTGGTCAGAGTGTAAACTCTTTTGGGGGGCGGGGGATGAAATTTGATAGCAAATTAGAAGTATGCATATCCTTTGACCTAGCAAAATTATTTTAAATTTTTAAAAAATAGTCACATAATTACAAAAATATATACTCATATATAAGGATGTTTGCTGGAAGAGGAGCAAAAAATAGAAACAATCCATACGTTCATGGAAAGGAGAAAACTTAAGTTTACGACTGTAGGAGTTCAAAGAAACAACATGATCTGTACACTCTGTAGGAGTTCAAAGAAACAACATGATCTACCTGAGAAAGTTTTTATAATGTACTGTGATGTTAAATACAATTCAGAAGATCTGGAGTGTGGAAAATCTCTATTTTTTTTTTTTTTTTGCCAAATACTAGCAAACCGAATCCAGCAATACATTAAAAGGATTATACACCATGATCAAGTGGGATTTATCCCAGGGATGCAAGGATTTTTCAATATCTGCAAATCAATCAGTGTGATACACCACATTAACAAACTGAAGAATAAAAATCATATGATCATCTCAATAGATGCAGAAAAAGCTTTTGATAAAATTCAACATCTATTTATGATAAACACACTCTAGAAACTGGGCATAGAGGGAACATACCTCAACATACTAAAAGCCATATATGACAAACCCGGAAAATCTCTATTTTTTATAAGCACCCTCAGTAATTCTGACTCAACTACTCCACAAGACAAAAATGTTAAATTCACACTCCCTGGTAAATAAAATCTCTTTAATTTTTATCCTTAGGTTATGCCTTTTAGTTTACTTTCCCTTGTGTTTTCTAAGATGAACTATGTATGTCTGACTCCTCTACTAGATCATGAACTCCTTGAATAACCAAGTCTTATTTTTTCTCAGAAACCAGAATGATGCTTGGCACAAAAAGGAACTTAATAAATATTAGTTAAATGAATAAATTTTTAAAAAATCAAAAATATTATATTTTTGTATCTATGTTGTCTAAAACATTGGGAGGAATGGATGGATAAGACTGTACTTTCATGACCATGGGTATTTACATAAAAATGAAAACATGCTTTATTATGATCTTTGTTCTTTTGGAATGTTTTACAGTGGCTTGATCCATATGGAAAGGATAAAAATGAGCAAAAAAAAAAGAACTAAAGAAAAAATAACCAATAAAATTATCCTATAACTTCATTTTGTATTTCTCTTTTACTTATGTAATTTTAGAAGAACTTTAAACTTTTTACTTATAATTTTTTCCCTATTGTTTTTGAGGAGTTTTAGAATCTTCATCTTTTTTTTTTTTTTTTTTTTTTTTTTTTTTTGGGTTGGG
>NW_006769413.1:639618-659831 GCF_000442215.2 Lipotes vexillifer
GCGCCCGTGCCTCAGGGCCCCAGCCGCTCCGCGGCATGTGGGATCTTCCCGAACCAGGGCACGAACCTGCATCCCGTGCATCGGCAGGCGGACTCTCAACCACTGCGCCACCAGGGAAGCCCTTCATCTTATTTTTAAGGTCTCTTTATATCTTATAAAATACCATAAATTGGGCTTCCGTGGTGGCGCAGTGGTTGAGAGTCCGCCTGCCGATGCAGGGAACACGGGTTTGTGCCCCGGTCTGGGAGGATTCCACATGCCGTGGAGCGGCTAGGCCTGTGAGCCATGGCCACTGAGCCTGAGCGTCCGAAGCCTGTGCTCCGCAACGGGAGAGGCCACAGCAGTGAGGGGCCCGCGTACCGCAAAAAAAAAAAAAATTATTTTCTTTAAGGGAAACAAGGTTTTGCTCCCCACAAATATCAGAAAATCAGGGAGATTTTGAGATTAACTACACATACTTGTCATTTCAACAGAATGAATTTAGCAAACACCTGAAATCTACACTGGGTTGAAAAAAACTTAATTCTTCTTTAAGATACTTAGGTATTGAGTTATGAAGGGTCTATAATTTTAACACCTTAAAAAATAATTCTAGGACTTCACTGATGGTGCAGTGGTGCCTGCCAATGCAGGGGACATGGGTTCAAGCCCTGGTCCGGGAAGATCCCACATGCTGCGGAGCAACTAAACCCATGCATCACAACTACTGAGCCTGCATTCTAGAGCCCGCAAGCCACAACTACTGAAGCCCGCGTGCCTAGAGCCATGCTCCGCAACAAGAGAAGTCGCCGCAATGAGAAGTCCGCTCGCCACAGCTAGAGAAAGCCCACGCACTGCAACGAAGACCCAACGCAGCCAAACAATAAATAAATTTATTTTTTAAAAAAATTCTAGTGACCGAGATCTAGAGGTGCTCAATCAGAATTCCTCACATGTACTGTGAATTTCACACAGGTCCAAACTGATCTATTGAAATAAAACTCCATTTACAGTATGTACTGGTAAAAATTATCATGTAAAATTAAAATGTCAAACCCTCTTTCAATGTATGTATGAAATACAAAAGACCTTCAGTAGTTCTCCATACAGTAAATTTCAACACAGTGATCCCACCTGTAGATCCAATGAATTCTACTGGAAAAAAAAAAAAAAGACTTCACTAAATAAAAATGAGAGCAAAAGATGTTATAAAATTGCAAAATTATTTTAAAGAACAATTTTTTAAATACTTTCATTTATTTTTAATATATTATGTTATACGGGAGCATTGGCTTTGGAAGCAAACTTACTTAGTTTCAAATCCTGACACCTTCCTCTCATCTCTGTCAATTACCTTCTTCAGATCTCAGCTACTACCACTTTCATAAAATTTAGGCTATTGGTCTAACCATCCAAAGCTGTTTGGAGGCTTAAGTGAGATAACAGATATAAAACTCCTAGCTTAATGATTATCAGAGTAGATAATAATTTTTAGTTGTGTATCTAAATTCTCTCCTCATGTATTAATGACTTTATAATAATTTTAACTGATCCTTAAAATATTCTCTATAGTAAATATATCAGTTTAATTAAATGTTATTCTGTAATTGGATATTTAAGTTATTTCTAATTTTTATACTGAAAATAATGTCGCAATGAATATTCCTAGGCTTTGAGTTCCCAAAGGTGGAACTAATAGATCAAAAAGTATTTTTAAGCTCTTGCTGCATATTGCCAAAATGTACTCTCAAAGAGCCGTATTATAGTTTATATTGCTACCAGCAATGAACGTAACATTTTAACACATCTCACGGATACTGTATAGAAATTCATATATTTTTTAATGTAAGCTATAGACAAGATTTAAAACCTCACTATTGACTTACTTTGAATTTTGGTTAAGAACTAGTGAAGTTCAGTGTCTTTTCATGTTTCCTAGCTGCACTTCCCCTTTAATAATTTACATTTTCATACATTGTCTAATACAGTCTTAGTATCCTACCCCATATTGATTTGTGAGTTCTTTCCTTCAGTCTTATATTTGATTCAAACATTTTATTCGGTATTTACTTTGACACTTGGGCTTTAAAAAAAAAAAACTGATGCACAGGGGTTTGACATTTTTACGTAATCAACTCCATCATTTCCTTCTGAGGTTTCTTAAATTGTATGTAAACATGAACTGCTAATTTTACATTTAAACTTTACATGGAGAGGTGGCGAAAAGAAACACAAAATGCCACGAGTACTTATAGATAAGTGATTTTCCCCTCTAATTCATGTCTTATGTAATAAAATAATTTTAAAATAAAATTTAAGAGCAGAAATAAAATATTCAAAACCACAGCACCAAAAGAAACAACGAAACAGAATTCTAAAAACTGCAGATCACATGTAGAGGTGATAAATTGAATTTGTTTTGTTAAAATAATTCAGCCTTTTTATTTTTACCTACCTTGAAGTGATTTAATTCTAATAATACGTTCAACATCCAGCTTCTTTTAAACTGCAAAATCCCCATCTTTGGCATATCTAAGGCTTATTTATATTTTAGTGTTAATAAGTTTAGCAAGAGTAGTGCCAAAAAACTAGAATGATTAATTGCCACTCAAAACCATTGGGGTCATCTGCAAGCACTGTCAACACCGAAATAGTAAGGCTCAAGAAAGGGAATGGTGGTCCAGTTGTTAGGACTCTGCAATTCTACTGCAGGGAGCACGGGTTCAATCCCTGGTCAGGAAACTAAGATCCCATATGCCACAAGGCGGCCACAAAAAAAAAAAAAAAAAAAAAGAGAGAGAAAAAGGGAATGGCTTAAAATTACCTTCCAATCACCCAGATATCTTAACAACAAAACTTCTGTTTTAAAAAAAGCAAAGAAGGGGCTTCCCTGGTGGTGCAGTGGTTGAGAATCTGCCTGCCAGTGCAAGGGACATGGGTTTGAGCCCTGGTCTGGGAAGATCCCACTTGCCGTGGAGCAACCAGGCCCATGAGCCACAACTACTGAGCCTGCGCGTCTGGAGCCTGTGCTCCGCAACAAGAGAGGCCCGTGCACCGCAATGAAGAGTGGCCCCTGCTCGCCTCAACTAGAGAAAGCCCTCGCACAGAAACGAAGACCCAACACAGCCAAAAATAAATAAATAAATTTATTTTAAAAAAAAAAAGGATGCCAAAAATGGGTTCTCCCTTTGTTGTACCATCCTACCTGTACCACCATTACCACAACCAAGTCCTCCAGCTGGCTAGTCTGCAGCTTGTATGGTAACTCAACTTGTGCTGGGAAGACTGGACCAAAGTGGTATAGGATTCATTGGCAAATTCTGAAATGCTACATTTCAAGCACTATATATACTACATGTTTGATCTTTAAATTTCATCCCAATAAAGTCTTATATGTTGGATTTCTCTGTAAAACTACTTGCTTGCTTCTGAACCTAAATGGCTGGCTCATTCATCTCATAATTAAAATTTTTAATGTCATATTTTCAATTATACACAAGGATTCTTTACTGATTCTGATCATCAAGATTCCTTCCCAACAACAACAAAGTCCATCATTCTAGTTCCCAAGATAACAATCAAGAACACAAAGATTCATTTATTAAAAACACAATAGATGGCTTCAGGCTTCTGGGCCACTTATACAAATGATAATAAAAATATTAAATTAAATTCCAGATAAAAAGACAGATTATCTACAACAGGATGTAGATTTAGAAGTAAATTTTAGATTTTGTTTTGAAAGTCAGAAATCAGTGCTGCTCTCCAAAAAAAATTGCAGAAGGAGCATTTCCAAATTCATTCTACGAGGCCACCATCACCCTGATACCAAAATCAGACAAAGATACCACAAAAAAAGAAAATTACAGGCCAGTATCACTGATGGACACATGATGGAAAGAGCCTCAACAAAATACTAGCAAACCGAATCCAGCAATACATTAAAAGGATTATACACCATGATCAAGTGGGATTTATCCCAGGGATGCAAGGATTTTTCAATATCTGCAAATCAATCAGTGTGATACACCACATTAACAAACTGAAGAATAAAAATCATATGATCATCTCAATAGATGCAGAAAAAGCTTTTGATAAAATTCAACATCTATTTATGATAAACACACTCTAGAAACTGGGCATAGAGGGAACATACCTCAACATACTAAAAGCCATATATGACAAACCCACAGCTAACATCATACTCAATGGGGAAAAGCTGAAAACATTTCCTCTAAGATCAGGAACAAGACAAGGATGTTCACTCTCACCACTTTTATTCAACATAATTTTGGAAGTCCTAGCCCAGCAATCAAAGAAAAAAAAGAAATAAAAAGAATCCAAAGTGGAAAAGAAGAAGTAAAACTGTCACTGTTTGCAGATGACATGATACTATACATAGAAAATCCTAAAGACGCTACCAGAAAACTACTAGAGCTCATCAATGAATTCGGTGAAGCTGCAGGCTACAAAATCAATACACAGAAATCTGTTGCATTTCTATACACTAACAACGAAAGGTCAGAAAGAGAAATTAAGGAAACAATCCCATTTACCATTGCATCAAAAGAATAACATACCTAGTAATAAACCTACCTATGGAGGCAAAAGCCCTGTACTCCGAAAACTACAAGATGTTGATGAAAGACATCAAAAAATGACACAAATGGAAAGACAGACCATGTTCTTGGACTGGAAGAACGAATACTGTCAAAATGACTATTACTACCCAATGCAATCTACAGATTCAATGCAATTCCTATCAAATTACCAATTGCATTTTTCACATAACTAGAACAAAAAATTTTATAATTTGTATGGAAACACAAAAGATCCCGAATAGCAAAAGCCATCCTGAGAAATAAAAACAAAGCTTGATCAGGCTCCCTGATGTCACACTATACTACAAAGCTGCAGTAATCAAAACAGTATGGTATTGGCACAAAAACAGAAATACAGATCAATGGAACAGAACAGAAAGCCCAGAAATAAATCCACACACACAGTCAATTAATCCACAACAAAGGAGGCAAGAATATACAATGCAGAAAAGACCGTCTCTTCAATAAGTGGTACTGGAAACACTGGACAGCTACATGTAAAAGAATGAAATTACAATATTCTCTAACACCATACACAAAAATAAACTCAAAATGGATTAAAGACCTAAATGTAAGACCCAATACTATAAAACTCCTAGAGGAAAACATAGGCAGAACACTCTCTGACATAAATTACAGCAATATCTTTTTGGATCCGTCTCCTAGAGTAATGGAAATAAAAACAAAAATAAACAAATGGGACCTAATCAAACTTACCAGCTTTTGCACAGCAAAGGAAACCAAAAACAAAACAAAAAGACAGGCTTCCTTGGTGGTGCAGTGGTTGAGAATCCACCTGCCAATGCAGGGGACACGGGTTCGAGCCCTAGCCCGGGGATCCGACATGCCACAGAGCAACAAAGCCCATGCGCCACAACTACTGAACCTGCACTCTAGACCCCATGAGCCACAACTACTGAAGCCTGTGCACCTGGAGCCTGTGCTCCACAACAAGAGAAGCCATCCCACTGAGAAGCCTGTGCACCGCAACAAAGAGTAGCCCCCGCTCACCGCAACTAGAGAAACCTCACATGCAGCAATGAAGACCCAACGCAGCCAAAAATAAAATAAATGAATTTTTAAAAGGCAATCTACAGAATGGGAGAAAATATTTGCAAACGATGCGACTGACAAGGGATTAATCTCCGAAATATACAAACAGCTCAACAGCAAAAAAAAAAAAACAAACAACCCAATCAAAAAATGGGCAGAGGGGGCTTCCCTGGTGGCGCAGTGGTTGAGAATCTGCCTGCTAATGCAGGGGACACGGGGTCGAGCCCTGGTCTGGGAAGATCCCACATGCCGCAGAGCAACTGGGCCCATGAGCCACAACTACTGAGCCTGCGCGTCTGGAGCCTGTGCTCCGCAACAAGAGAGGCCGCAATAGTGAGAGGCCCGCGCACCGCGATGAAGAGTGACCCCCGCTTGCCACAATTAAGGAAAGCCCTCGCACAGAAACGAAGACCCAACACAGCAAAAATTAATTAATTAATTAATAAACTCCTACCCGCAACATCTTGTTTAAAAAAATATATATATTCTTTAAAAAAAAATGGGCAGAAGACCTAAAAAGACATTTCTCCAAAAAAGACAAACAGATGGCCAAGAGGCACATGAAAAGGTGCTCAATACCACTAATTATTAGAGAAATGCAAATCAAAACTACAATGAGGTATCACCTCACATTGGTCAGAATGGCCATCATCAAAAAATCTACAAATAATAAATGCTGGAGAGGGTGTGGAGAAAAAGGAAGCTTCCTTCACTGTTGGTGGGAATGTAAATTGATATAGCCGCTATGGAGAACAGCAAGGAGGTTCCTTAAAAAACTAATAATAGAGCTACCATATTATCCAGCAATCCCACTCCTGGGCATATATCTGGAGAAAACCATAATTCAAAAAGATAAATGCACCCCAATGTTCATTGCAGCACTGTTTACAATAGCCAAAAATGGCTAGCAACCTAACTGTCCATCAAGAGATGAATGGATAAAGAAGATGTGGTAAATATACACAATGGAATATTACTCAGCCATAAAAAAGAATGAAATAATGCCATTTTCAACAACATGGATGGACCTAGAGATTACCATACTAAGTGAAGTAAGCCAGACAGAGGAAGACAAATATCACATGCTATCACTTATATGAGGAATCTAAAAAAAAGGATACAAATGAACTTATCTACAAAACAGAAATGGACTCTCAAACATAGAAAACAAACTAATGGTTGCCAAGGGGAGGAGGGGAGAGGGATAAATTAGGAGTCTGGGATTAAAATATACACACTACTATACATAAAATAGATAACAAGGACGTACTGTATAGCGCAGG
Organism: Lipotes vexillifer; assembly: GCF_000442215.2. Taxonomy (NCBI): domain Eukaryota; kingdom Metazoa; phylum Chordata; class Mammalia; order Artiodactyla; family Lipotidae; genus Lipotes; species Lipotes vexillifer. The sequence continues at coordinate 646,535 of NW_006769413.1, forward strand.
GAACTATACTCAGTATCTTGTAATAACATATAATTGAAGAGAATGTAAAAAAAGTATATATATATTTATATATATGTGTGTATAACTGAATCACTTTACTATGTACCTGAAACACAACATTGTAAATCAACTATATTTCAATAAAACTTTTAAAAATAAAGATAAATAAAATAGCAATTTATAATACTTAATGGATACTAGTTTATGGTCATACTGTTGTATACAACAACAAATGTAATTAAAATGCACAAGCAATAAATTAGTCAAATTAGCCAAAGTTTAAAATAAATAAATAAATTTTCTCTACATCTCGTAAAAAAGAAAAGAAAAGAAACCAGTGCTGCCAAATTAGGAAGAAAAGTTCCTAGGGAAGAAACCTGCCTACAGCAAAAAAGAGTGCTTTTGATTTCCTAAAATTCAAGTACAGAAGAGCACAGCTTGTGTTGAATTGTTAGAAGGCAAATCTTCTAAAAGCAGAGTAGAGTAAATCATAAAACCTCTGAATGACCTTCCCAATACTTATCAGAGTCTGTGTCCTTGAATTTGCATCACCTGATCTTCAGGCACTGGCTATTACGCATGTGGAGGAAGGCAAACTCAATTATAAAAAATGAGAAGAGAAGGAAACTGTGAAATCTAATCCAATGCCAGTCGAGCCCTTGGCAGAAAACACTGGTAACCAATGTTATTAAGATGTAGCAGAAACCTTACCCACACTGCACAAAACAAGATGGATCGTTTTAACTATTTAGGAGTGCTGAAGCATCTGCTGCCTTGTTTCCTAAGGCAAAAAACCAAGTGCATATATATAAAACATATATATATTAATTCAAATCTTTTCTATAAATTATTCATACATCTTCCCAAGCCTAAAATAATTATAATTTTCTATATACAAATGTTCTACTTTAAAAAGGAAACAGACTGACCTAGCTTTCTAAAATACTGAAAATATAAACCCTATACACCTAGGATGTTGGAAATCCCTAGGAAATACCAATACACCGTCCCACATCAAATTAAATTATAACTACTTGTAACAGAACTCAGGAAAATCAAATATGTAACCCAGAGAAGAGATATTTGTGGTGTTTAACAGAAAAGATTGTTTGACAAACATTAAAACTTAAATAGAAACCATCTTCCAAGACGTAAAAAAAGAGGGAGGGAGGGATAAATTGGGAGACTGGGATTGACATATATACACTACTATATATAAAATAGATAAGAACCTACTGTATAGCACAGGGAACTCTACTCAATACTCTGTAATGACCTATATGGGAAAAGGATCTAAAAAAGAGCAGATATATGTATAACTGATTCACTTTGCTGTACAGCAGAAACTAACACAACATTTTAAATCAACTATACTCCAATAAAAGTTAATTTTTAAAAACTTAAAAGAAAGAGAAAGACAAAAAATATAAGTGACTTGTTTCATGACAAACTGAAGAATGACATCCATATGACCAATAAAATGTCAGTGTTTCAGATTCTTCAGTATGTAGCATCCAAATACTTTGCAAAAAACATTAAAACAGACTTTATTGTATTTAAATAAATTGGAGAGCTAATAATTGTTTACTGTGGTTACCACATAAGAGGTTCATAGCTCTGTATATTATGGGAATATACAGATGAATACAGCAGAGCTGATTTTGAGGAAGTAACAACTACGAAATGTTATTAAGAGCACGCAGGAAAGTGAAATTAATTTGGATGGGGGAAGAACAGACAGATATAAGGGGGGCATCTTAGAAAGATTAATGGAAAAGGTTTTTAAAAGCATTTGAAATGGGACTCAAAGAACAAACAGGATTTTAATACTGACAGACAAAAATACACAGTAAGTCAAGCATTTTACTTTACAACCACCTTTACTTCATCTCCCAATTAATGAAAAGAATCCCCTTTAATATGTGTTCCAAAATGAATAAAGACCTTAAAATTACTTATTGTTAAAGAAATAATAAGATGATTATAAAAATGGATAAGAATTATCTAATAAAAGGGGGGAATACCGAAACTATTGCTTTGATTTTAGTTAGAAACATGAACCATGCATACAAACATTCAGCTTACAGATAAAATGGAAGGGGAGAAAATGAAAAATTAAATTTAACCATCACATTCTGGGCTCAAGTGATTGAGCGTGATGAACTAGCTAAGTACAGGTCCAAACTAAACTCTTAAGAGCTTGTAATGATTTTAAATGTATTCATATGTATACTAAGAAAGAGAATGCTGAAAACCATTTAATTTTTCAGAGAATATTGTTTTCCTAAACTTAAAACAAACAATCTACTGGCGAAAGTAATCCCTTAGAAAACTGAATTCCATGACACAGTAGTCATTTCATTTAATGAAGTACAGAGATAGTCTTTTAACAATGTTAAAAATCTTATAGATTCCTTTTTTCAATTTTTTTTTTTTTTTTTTTTTTTTTTTTTACTTAACAGGGCCTTAAAATATGTTCATTCTAAACTATTGCAGATTACTCAGAATGTTTTTTCAAATTCTCTGAGTATTTCCATCCCCTGATTAGTTACTGAATCAATAAACTTCCACAAATTACTTTCTGGTGATCTTTTTATGCATAACCAAAATGTTTGCTTTTATTTTAGTTCTATGATAACAGTGAGAAATTAGAAATCTATTTACATACCACCAAGCAATTCCATACCACCTATTCATTTTGTGTTTATATCACAAACAATGGATTTATTCATGAAAACTGGTGTTCTATAAAGTTGCCACAAACAAAGAGTTAGTGAATACTGAACCATTGCTCCTAGGGGAAATACAGGGTTAGGTTCCTGCAAGCCTCTGAGCACAACATTTTCATCAACTGATCAATACCTAACCTTGTTTTATGTGTGCTTCTGTTTAAAGACACCTTATTTGATATATATTGATGATTCATTCACACTAAGCTCATTGCCAACAGCACTGTAACTCAAGTCTGAACAAAACTGATCTAATACATGTATTTTCTCCATAATGCACATCACAGCCTTTGTGCATACAGGAACACTAGATAAAACTTCAGCACTATGCTTAGGGGCCATTTTAAACAATACAATCACCAACAAAAAGCACAGAAATGCAAAAAATGTGGCATTAAGTAGAGTGCAAAGCGGACATTTGTTTACAATATGACAGCAGAAAACATGAAAGCAAGAACCACCTAGTTCAACCACAGGTGGGAAAGCACACATGAGCCAACTCAAATTCTTTGCAGCTCTGTACATGTCTATAAATGGCTGTGAAACTGTTGTGAGTAGTGATTTTGAATTTACTGAGATAGCAGGCATTCATCCACTAGCATGTGCAAATAATGAGGCTTGACAATACAAAGAAAGTCCAATTAAATAAATCTTACGGGAAATATTTTAGTACTTCAAGCCGTCAATTTTGTAAATGCAAGGGTTTACTTAATGGTTATCAAGAATGGGCAAAACTTTATGACATTCCTCTTAAACTACTACACAAAAATACCCCATTGAAGCATTCTATAAATTTTCAGATGAAGAGTAAAGACAGAAAAATTATTTAAAATTTATTGACTATTCTTTAAAAACAGTCATTAGGGAGAAAATACTATAGAAAGATAGCAAAAACTATCTGCAGCTTTAACAACACAATTTCTTATGAACTACCTGCCTCTCATATCTTTTTAGGGAAAACCCAGATGTTTGCCCACTATTATTACACACTAAAAAGTTCATAAGAATAAAGTACCCTGAAGTATTAAAACAATAAGATATAAATTATGATATATTAAGTTAAACTGCAAAGGCATAAAAAGACAGTGTAGACAATGAGAAATGAACACATAACATATATATTTAAGCAAAGTGCCTCAGTAAAATAATTTTAAATGCTCAATTTTTATTTATTAATATTTAAAATATTATCCAATATAACCAGAATGTATGTCCAGTTTGCATTTCTACTTTTCATATCAAAATTTAGATACGTATGTAAACATCACCTATTCACACTGGTACTTGAAATTTATATTAGTGAAACTGAAAAGAAGAAGATATGTTAATTATTAAGACCCAAAGAAAATTTGAGAGCTGGGAATCAAATCAAATAAAAGCCATCAACATTTTTTTCCTTTCAAATTTCAGATGATGTTCACTATAGCATGTTTTTGGCAGCAAAAAACTAGAAAATACATCTTGTAATAGGGGACTTATTTAGAACATAAAATAATACAGTCTTTAATAAGAAATGAGCTCATATATATATACACACACATGCTCACACATGTACACATAGACACTATATATACGTGTGTGTATATATAGCCTTCAATTGAAAATGGGAAAGACAGACAAGAAGAAATGTCTGTATTAGTAAGGCAAAAGAGGGGGTAGGGGCAAGTCACAGAACACTATGTATTGATACAATATGATTCCTTCTTAAAAACAAGAAACATAACTTGCTTATATATGCATATATACTGAACTGCTAACAAGAAGGGACTCTGGCACTTTCGCTTTTTATAATGAGCATGTATAAGTTTTAAAAGCTTACAGTAGGTTCTCAGCAAGTGTTAAGTTTTCTTATTAATGGCTATTTAAAAAATAAAGTCATGTGAAAAAATTCATATTGTTTGAAAATGACTCCTATAATCTTAATTTATTCAGTTATTCTGCTAAAAATAATTTAAAACAAACATTTCCCAGTTCAAAGAATTTCTGTAAATGTTCTCAAAATTCAACACTCACCAACCCCCCAAACTGAAATGTTTACTGATTTGTAACAGGGGTTGGCAAACTTTTTCTGTAAAAGCCAGACAGTAAATATTTTAGGTTTTGCAGACATACATGGTCTCTGTTGCATATTCTTCTGTTTTTGTTTTATTTTACAACTCTTTAGGAATATTAAAAAAAAAAAAAAAAATCTTAGCTCAGATCCACCAAAACAGGCTGCAGGCTGGATTTCCCTTGCCAGCCATAGTTTGCCAACCATTGATTTATAACAACAAACCAGCATCTGGAAGTCTGATATTTTAAATATATTACACCAAAGGTAGCAGAGATCCCAACAGGGTCAATTTTCTTCTACCTTAAATAAAGTAAGGTAGCATTATAGCAATTAAAATTTCAAGTTGATTAATACATCGAATTCTATTAATAGGCTAGGCACTTATCAAATGATGGGAAAACATAGTACATGAAATTTCAAGTGTTTATTAGTATTATATAATCATGTGTGCACCTGCAAGGCACACATATCCACTTGAAAAAGTCAACTGAAATTAAAATACTACACATCAAAGCTCAACTCTCCTTTTATAAAAATTTAAACAATTTACCCATTTAAATAATCAAAAATAGTCATTTGTTTTAGATGTCATCAACGCTTGAAAATTAAAAACTGAATTCAGAGACTGATAGTAATTACTGGGTTTTAATTTTAATTTTGTAAGGGTTATTATAAAATAGTAATCAACAATCTAAAATATTACACTTTAAAAACGTTTATATTCTTGGAAAGTTTTTAACATTTTCTGTGTCAGCAACCATCACAGAAGACTTGAATATGCTTTTTTTCTGTCTAAAAGACAGCTTTTATATATTTGATTTTGTCTAAAATTGAAAGTTCCTTTTTACCATCTGGATCCTACCACCAAATATAAATTTTATTATGAATAATAATCTGGGTCAAATTCGAACTCAAAAATGAAAATGTATCCTCCAAAAGTAACCAAATAATCATTACAGAATAATCTTACCTAGACTGGTGGGTTTTATCAGTTCATCCAGTAAATCATAAAATGGTAATTTTTGAAGTTTTATATCCGGATGGACTGGGTGAAGAGCTGATGTAAGATGTGGGAGTTCCAGTTCATGTTTAGGTCCCAGAAGAGAAACAGGGAGTAACGGTGATGATGCAGGGTGACCATCATAAGTGAGTTGTGGAATGGTAGATGGAGACAAAGTTGCTGGCATAGGACTTGAATGTACGCTGGCGATGGACAAGTCCGCAGGCGTCATGATTTTCTGGGGGAACCTCCGCCTATAGAGTTCTTTAATTTTCATTTGTACAGCAGGACTGCAGCCAGCCTTTAGCAAATGCAGGGCTTTTGTGAGAAGTTCGTGTTTGCGTCCGTGCTTGTTTCTCCCAGCGTAGCCCAACAGTACTTGGAGTTCAGAAACTCTAAGGCTCATAACCATTTGCTTAGAGACAAAACAAAATGTAAAACATTAGTATTCCAATAATATAAGTTACAACATTAAATGATACTTTATTATAACATTTTATCCTTATGCTTTGTTTACAAAGGCCAGTTCATTTAGTCAATTCCAGTTATTTCAAACTTAAAATCTAATCATTTGATATAACCAAAGAAATTTAAAATTAATATCATAAATTCACTAACTTATACCTAGGGTTATGAAAGATGTAAAATAAGTATACATCAGGTAGAACCACATCTCACCTTATTCCATTGTTATAGTGCAATTTTCAGGTATTTATCAAGCACTTACTAAGTCTCCAGGAGAGTACTGAGTGCTGTGTGGACGCAAAAGATAATGAGCCCTCAAGAACATTTGTTTTCTTAGGGGAAAATTATATAAGTATATGTGAAACATATAAACAGTCCACCTCAAGCACCAGATGTAGGCAGGATATAAATAACATTATATTACATTCTATACTGATTTGGATTTATAGGGCTTTGGGATTTGGATTTATAGGGCTTAAACTATACCTTTTTTGACCTATTATATACCAGATACATTTGATATTTTCATATGGGTTGTCATTAAACCTTTACAACTCCACAAGGTGTTACCCTTCCTGCTTTACATGTGAAGAAACTAGTTAGGAAAGGTTAAACAACTTACCTAAGGCGACATAGCTACTAAGTATCAATGAGGATTCAAACCCAGTTATGTGTAATTCTAAAGCCCATGCATGATCTTTCCACTAAACCATTAGGAAAAGGATGACACTGGAAACATAATTATTGACACTCTACTAGCAAAGCCAGGCTAAAAAGTCCAAGAATTGGGAATTTCCTGGCAGTCCAATGGTTCAGACTCTGTGCTTTCACTGCCAAGGGCCTGGGCTCGATCCCTCATCGGGGAACTAAGATCCCACAAGCCACGCGGCAAAAAAGTCCAGGAATTCAATCCACATGCCATAATGCATAAGGCTGAAGTAAAGAAATCTATTTAACTTTAACTCTGCGTTCCCAAACTTATTTCTCCTTTCTCCCAACTACTAAGAGACTACCAACAGGAAATACCCACACCAATTCTCCCATTTTAAAGTTCAGGAAAATGAAATCCAAAGGGAAGACAAGATCATACAGCTATTAACAGAAGAATCCTGACTTTACCACCACTGACAGGGAGGTGTCAGGATGAAAGACACATGTAAGGTTACCATTTACTCTCTATTTGCACAACTATTTTATCCCCTCACCTCATCCCAAATACCACAAAAGCTAAGCTGCCTTCCCTAATTTACCACCACTCCCTGGGATAATATACATCTCAAGCCAATCACCTAGAAGTTATTTGCAGATTACAAAACAATTAAAAATAAAATAGTGAGAAAAACAAGTGTATAAAGAACTTTATATGCAATATAGCGGGTTAACCAAAGAAATATGAGCCCTTCCCCTACCTTCCCTGGCCTGGAGAATGCTTTGTTTCCTCAAAGCCCAGATTTTGTCAGCCTTGCCCTTTAGGCCTGGCAGAACTAAATGACTCTCTTTTCACTACTCTTACTGGCCATTTTTCATACCTTTATTTTAGCACTTATCTTGCTGTATTATAATTTTCTTTTTCTTACAAATGATTCCATGACCAGACTGAGGTCCTCTATGGCAACAGTCCCCAACCTTTTTGACACCAAGGACTGGTTTCGTGGAAGACAATTTTTCCATGGACCAGGGAGGGGGGGATGATGGTTTCGGGATGATTCAAGTGCATTGATTTATTATGGTCTCTGTGGAGTCAAATCTGTCTGCTCATGATAACCTGTATTTGCAGCCGCTCCCCAGCACTAGCCTCACCGCCTCAGCTCCACCTCAGATCATCGGGCATTAGATTCTCATAAGGAGCACGTGACCTAGATCCCTCACATGCGCAGCTCACAGTAGGGTTCGCGTTCCTATGAGAATCTAATGCCAGGATATCAATTTCCCCGTACTATCCAAACTGTCCTAAGAGTACAAGATAGTTTTAAAGAGTTTTGTTTTTTACTTATTTTAAAAGGAACAGAGATTTCAACAGAAAAGCACTGTATTAATAAGTAAGTTTCTGCTCTTAGAGAAATAACATGAATTATGCTTCAAAGATTATAGGTTAAAACTAAACTTAAGTTGGCATTGGTCAAATGTATTTTGTTTTACAGAGAAAACACGATAAATTTTTAGAAAAAGAAGGTCTTTCCATTTCAATTCAGCTCCATTCTCTTAAGTCAAACACAAAAACCAAAACTCAGCGGTTACCATAAACTTATGACAGCTTTTGTCCTAACTCTATGTGTATAAGGATTTAAATGCAGCACAGATGTATTATTGTTCTATTTCTATGGAAGAATACATTGACAACTCGCATAAAATAAAATCTCTTGCTTGATGATCAAAAGAAAAAAGTTAATGACATAGGCATAATTTTTGTTTTCATTTTCACAGGATGCATAATTAATCATCACAATTATAAGGTAGGTATTGTCCTCAATTTACAGATGGGAAAACTGAGGCCTAGGAAGGTTAAGAAATTTGTTGAATGTTACAAAACTAGTTCACTCCAAATGTTGTACCTTTACACTATGTTAGTGTCTTTTAGCAAAAACAAACCACATGCCTTTTAATTAGAAAAGAGAAAAACTTCTAAAATATCAATTTATTTAATATTTAATCTCAACTTCAAGCTTCAACATTTTAGCTTAAAATTGGTGGTTAAGATAAAAGAAAACATCTGGATTCAAATTAACTATTGCACCTTGTAATCAGGTACAGTGAAAGATGAGGTGCTATCTACTGCTATTATTGGAGCAGCTGCTGCATAATCTTAAGGACTGTAATAAGCATGCACTATTTAAAAAACCAAATAAAAGAGGGCAGGAAACACAACCATCTGAAGTATCTCTCAACCAAAAAGCTTCAAAGAAGCACGGAGCAGTCAATTCACAATGTAAAGTGTTGACAACACAGAGGAAAACTAAACACTTAAATGTGAAATGTTGAAATGCAATGTATTTTAATCTTTCGTGTGTTTAAAATCTCCATTTGTTAGCACTACAACAAAATGAATATTTTTAACTAAGGATAACATCAACCACTGCTATTACTAGAAATCACTGCCTCCTTGGATAGCATTCTGCTGACTCTACAACCCCAAATGATATAATGCCTGAGAAATGCGTATATTCTGTACAGAAAGCATTCTGTGAGGGTCAACTTTTTTAAATGAATCTTTTTAATCAGAAAGACCTGTACACCGTTTTAAAAGTCAAACAGTTTTACAAGAAAAACAGACGTCACTTGCCCTGTCCCCATTTTTCACATCCCTAAGGCAACTACCTTCAAGTCTTTTTAGCTATTTCTTCAGGCGTTTTTTTCACTATTTCTACTATACAGTAGGTCTATTAGTTATTTAAAATATTTTCCCTTTAGGAAAAAAACTGACTTCCTATTAAAAGGTAATGATTTAGATCTGTTACAACTTCCCATCATCATTTTTGGTTGAATCAATTGTTAGAGTTTATAATATTACTATGGCTGTAAATAATATTCATAGATGAGCCAAAAGTACATCCTTATTACTGTTTTTTTGTATGACCTTGTTTTCCTTCTAGTTAATAACTGCACCATTTTTGCGTTTGCTTAATTTTCCGTGTAACTACGGTTAATTCATCTTTAAATTGCTAGTGTTAACTTTCCTCTCAACATATTCAAATATATCAGGTAAATCTCTGTTTTACAATTTCTTTTTTTTTTTAATTTTATCTTTGGCTGCGTTGGGTCTTCGTTGCTGCAGGTGGCCTTTCTCTAGTTGCAGCTAGCAGGGGCTACTCTTGGTTGCGGTGCGCGGACTTCTTATTGTGGTGGCTTCACTTGCTGTGGAGCATGGGCTCTAGGCGCATGGGCTTCAGTAGCTGTGGCATACGGGCTCAGTAGTTGTGGCTCGTGGGCTCTAGATCACAGGCTCAGTAGTTGTGGCACACGGGCTTAGTTGCTCCGCGGCATGTCAGATCTTTCCGGGCCAGGGATCGAACCCATGTCCCCTGCATTGGCAGGCAGATTCCTAACCACTGCGCCACCAGGGAAGTCCTTTAATTTCTTTCTTAAAAATATACTTCATACAATCCTCCATCAAGTTCCAATTTAGACTGCTTGTTCTCTAGGCCTGGTACAAAACTATGGTCATGGAATTTCCCTTTAACTTATCCTGGGAATTCCCTTATCACTCTTCATGTTGGACCCCGTTTCCTTGATCTCACTTCTTCTTTTATTGATTTTCTCTTTTTAGTGGGGTATTTCCTCCAGTAGCTTCCTGAGAAGGGGGCATGGAAAGTACACTTTTTAAAAAATCCCTTGCATTGTCTAAAAATATCTTCATTTACTCATACTTAGTAACTGAGTTTGGCTCAGTATAGAATTCCAGGCAGGAAAGTATGTTCCATCAGAATTTTGAAGGCCTTTCCTCATCATCTTCTCTTAAGAAGCCTGGCACCATTCTGATCTGCAGTCTTTCACAGTCACCTATATACCCTCCTCAGGAAGCTTCCAGATGCTTCTCATTATGTGTTCTGAAATTTTACAATATTGTATATTGGATTAGGTTTTTTTTTTCTTAATTGTATGAGCTGATAATTGCTAAGTCCTTTACATTTATAGATGTATGTCCTTCAGTTCTGGGAAGTTTTTTTTTTTTTAAATAAATTTATTTTTGGCTGTGTTGGGTCTTCGTTGCTGCATGCAGGCTTTCTCTAGTTGCGGCAAGCAGGGGCTACTCTTCATTGTGGTGTGCGGGCTTCTCACTGCTGTGGCTTCTCTTGTTGCGGAGCATGGGCTCTAGGTGCGTGGGCTTCAGTAGTTGTGGCACACGGGCTCAGTAGTTGTGGCTCGCGGGCTCTAGAACACAGGCGGCCAGGGATAACCCATGTCCCCTGCATTGGCAGGCAGATTCCTAACCACTGCGCCACCAGGGAAGTCCTTTAATTTCTTTCTTAAAAATATACTTCATACAATCCTCCATCAAGTTCCAATTTAGACTGCTTGTTCTCTAGGCCTGGTACAAAACTATGGTCATGGAATTTCCCTTTAACTTATCCTGGGAATTCCCTTATCACTCTTCATGTTGGACCCCGTTTCCTTGATCTCACTTCTTCTTTTATTGATTTTCTCTTTTTAGTGGGGTATTTCCTCCAGTAGCTTCCTGAGAAGGGGGCATGGAAAGTACACTTTTTAAAAAATCCCTTGCATTGTCTAAAAATATCTTCATTTACTCATACTTAGTAACTGAGTTTGGCTCAGTATAGAATTCCAGGCAGGAAAGTATGTTCCATCAGAATTTTGAAGGCCTTTCCTCATCATCTTCTCTTAAGAAGCCTGGCACCATTCTGATCTGCAGTCTTTCACAGTCACCTATATACCCTCCTCAGGAAGCTTCCAGATGCTTCTCATTATGTGTTCTGAAATTTTACAATATTGTATATTGGATTAGGTTTTTTTTTTCTTAATTGTATGAGCTGATAATTGCTAAGTCCTTTACATTTATAGATGTATGTCCTTCAGTTCTGGGAAGTTTTTTTTTTTTTAAATAAATTTATTTTTGGCTGTGTTGGGTCTTCGTTGCTGCATGCAGGCTTTCTCTAGTTGCGGCAAGCAGGGGCTACTCTTCATTGTGGTGTGCGGGCTTCTCACTGCTGTGGCTTCTCTTGTTGCGGAGCATGGGCTCTAGGTGCGTGGGCTTCAGTAGTTGTGGCACACGGGCTCAGTAGTTGTGGCTCGCGGGCTCTAGAACACAGGCTCAGTAGTTGTGGCACACGGGCTTAGCTGCTCTGCGGCATGTGGGATCTTCCCCGACGAGGGATCGAACCCGTGTCCCCTGCACTGGCAGGTGGATTCTTAACCACTGTGCCACCAGGGAAGTCCCTGGGAAGTTTTCTTGCAGTAATCTTCCTTTCACTTTTTTCTGTTCTCTTTCTTGTATGCCTATTATTTAGATACTGGCCTTGCTAGACTGTCTAATTCTCTTTCGATCTGTTTTCTTTTCCCTCTTGCATTTACATCTCTTGTCTTTAGCTCTATTTTCTGGGAGATTTCCTCAACTTCATCTTCTAAATCTTCTATTAAAATTTCAATTCCCATGAGCTCTTTTCTGTTTGCTGCATTTTTCTTTCTCTTTTTTTTCCCCTCTATATCTTGTTCTTATTTTATATGAATGTAGTATCTTCTCTCTTTTTTAAAAATTTTATTTTTTACTACAGCATCTTTTCTCTTGAGAATATAAATAAATAGGGTGCTTGATGTTGTTATTTTCTCCATCTGCCTGCACTGTCTCTGTAATCTGAGTTCTTTCTTGCTATTTTCTCTGGTCTCTGCCTTTCATGCTTGACGTTTTCCTCAAGTAAGGGAACCTTTGGCTGTAAATTTATATCTAAGAGTAAGACACGAAAACGATGATCAGATGAACTGTGTGAGAGAGCAGACCGAGTACTGCACTCTAGGATGATAAGGCAGGAACTTGGCTATCATGAGGATTCCATTTTTTCCTTTTATCTGATCACTTTTGACACAGAGGAATCCTCCAACCTCCTGCTTTGGCAGTATAAGGTTGGCTTCCAGTGTTCTCAGGGCAGAGTAGGGGAATGGGGAGGGAGGAGGGGAAGGTCCTCACCATTCTATAAGAACACATTTCAACTTAATCTCCTTCTCAGATATGTAACATTTTACACACACACATGCACACACGCAGTTCTGTGTGCGTGCCTGTATAAGAACACCATTCCAACTACAGAGGCAGGAACCGTATTCTGAGAAAAAGAAATACAAGACAATAGTCAAGCAATATCAACAAGTATTGTAGACAGACAGATTTTTGAGATTAAATAAAAAGTGCCAGGGCTTCCCTGGTGGCGCAGTGGTTGACAGTCGGCAGGCCGATGGAGGAGACATGGGTTCGTGCCCCGGTCCGGGAAGATCCCACATGCCACGGAGCGGCTGGGCCCGTGAGCCATGGCCACTGAGCCTGCGCGTCCGGAGCCTGTGCTCCGCAACAGGAGAGGCCGCAACAGTGAGAGGCCCACGTAC
>NW_006769413.1:659845-664864 GCF_000442215.2 Lipotes vexillifer
AAAAAAAAAAAAAAAAAAAAGTGCCAATGTTACTGTCTCATTAGCTATGACCCTACATTATTAAAGGTCATACCTAAATTGTGAATAAGAATTAGGTACTTCCTGTTGAACCACCTAATTACTCTCATTCACACATCCCACTGCAGTATTTTAGACGATGAATCATAAAGCAGACTCTATATTATGAATCTTTATCTGGTATCAATTTGTAAACAACTGTAAACCAAAATGAATTCTAAAGACAGTCAAAATAGGCACTTAACAAGGTCTTAATATTTCATTTATACTTTTACTTTCTACCCACAAAAGCAATCATCAAAAATACTCTAACTGCATACAGACTGTACAGTACTATAAAAATATTTTATTCATTATTTTCAAAGTCAGATTCTTCATTCAATGGAACTGACTTTAGGATCATTTCTAATCCTCTCCACTTGAAATAGTTAATAAATAGCTGCTAGATTAGCAATTTGTCAACAATGTCCAGTTCAACCAGAAAACCTAGTTAGACAGTTTCTACTAAAGCAGCAAGTCAGGCTGGTTACATACTTCTCCATAATCTTGTTCCACCTGATTTCTCATCTTTTATTTATTTCTCAATATAAGATGACTGAAAAATGACCTGTAGTGCCTACTCCTCTAGCTGATTATCTTTCTCCCCTTCTGGTATCTTCCATCACATGGGATTCATTTAGCTCCCACATAATGACAAAACATGAATATTCCATTCTCCTTCAAGCAAAGTATAAACCTAACACTCTGCTGAAATGGCATACCATAGCTTTGATTTTTGATAGGTAATTTAAATATTATCCCCATTTATGTACTACCACATTTCATGAAACCCATGGATATGTCCCTCAAAAGCTCCTTCTAGATGATAACTCAAATACTAAAAATAACAAACCGAAATCAAAACAGTTTAAAATTTGGATTAAATATTTTTTACAATAAAAAAAGTTTAGCGTAATTTAAAAAGAGTTTAAAAAGAGTTTAAAATTCTAACATATTGCCAAACTTCTTATGCAGAGGTAGGACAAATATAACTTTAAGTAAAAAGCTGCTCTGCACACAGATGTTCAATAAATGCTTTTTGGATCCATGAATGAGCCATAAATGAGCTGCAGAAAGGGAATATAGGAACAAACAATGAACACATAGAGATAAGCTATTCTTCAGAGAAAAAGACTCATAATCACATTAATTCAATTCTCAAATGTGCTAGGCACAAATACAACATAATATGGTACTAGTATATATAGAATTTGGATTCTAATACTAACTCGGCCACTAATTTACTGAATCACAATCTTTCAGGGTCTATTTTCTCTCTTTAAAAAATGACAGATTGACTAGAGCTTCTCAAAGATTCCTCAATTTCAAAATTCTATAATGTTATAACTATTAAGTGAAATCTTTCTTTTCATTCTACTCTTCCACAGGATAAAGAAATGCAAACAATCTTCATGGTCAGTGAAATCTCTCAATAAGCAATGTTCTCAATCAAAAATATAAGTGTTGGGCTTCCCTGGTGGCGCAGTGGTTGAGAATCTGCCTGCCAATGCAGGGGACACGGGTTCGAGCCCTGGTCTGGGAAGATCCCACATGCCGCGGAGCAACTAGGCCCGTGAGCCACAGCTACTGAGCCTGCGCTCTGCAACAAGAGAGGCCGCGACAGTGAGAGGCCCGCGCACCGCGATGAAGAGTGGCACCCGCTCACCGCAACTAGAGAAAGCCCTCGCACAGAAATGAAGACCCAACACAGCAAAAATAAATAAATAAATAAATAAATTTATTATATATATATGTGTGTCATACATGAGTTGATACAGTAAAAATAATGATAAACCCAATATGTATTAAATGCTTATAATGTGCTAATTACATATTAATTATAGTAGCATGAGTATCTTACTTAACCCTCACATGAACCCAAGAGACAGACCAATATTATTCCCATCGTATGGAGAGAACTGATGCTAAACAGTAAATAAGTAGATAAGTGATGGAGACAGGGCTCAAACCTGACCTGACTTCAGAGCTCTAATTTATAACCACCAACCAATACAAGTGTCTTATCACAAATCTTAGCCAGGACAGAGTATGTGTTACACTGGGATGGGGGCACTAAATGACACTGAGAAAAATTAGACTCTACAGAGTGAAAACAAGCAGCAGAATAAATGCTTATTTGGGGACAGTAAACGTGATAAAAATAGTTTAAGATTATTCAAGTAGCCACCTATAGGATGGATGAAACAAGACTAAGAAAATAAGACTTCTAGCTAAAAGAGATAGCAACAATCAAGAATTAATTATCTACATGTAAGAAGAAACTGTGACAGTGGAAATAGAGGAGACAGGACCAAGAAATACTGCAAAGAAAATCTGCAAGAACGTTCAATAATCTAGATAAGGTGTCTTTTAAAAAGCAGTGCTATACATGATCATGAGAACGATCGTTCACTTTTCAAATAGTAAAGCTTTATGGACTTCCCTGCTGGCACAGCGGTTAAGAATCCACCTGCCAGTGCAGGGCACATGGGTTCAAGCCCTGGTCCAGGAAGATCACACATGCCGTGGAGCAACTAAGTCCATGTACCACAACTACTGAGCCTGCACTCTAGAGCCCGCAAGCCACAACTACTGAAGCCCACGCACCTAGAGCCCGTGCTCCTTAACAAGATAAGCCACCGCAATGAGAAGCCCACGCACAACGCAGTGTAGCCCCCGCTCGCCGCAACTACAGAAAGCCTGCGCGCAGCAACGGAGACCCAACACAGCCAAAAATTTTTAAATATATAAATAAATTTATAAAAAAATAAAATAAAGCTTTAAGAAATTTTAAGTCCATCAAATTACAAAAGAATGAATATTTTTTCACAAACTCTTCCAACCAAAACCAAACAAAATGTTGCATTTACAACTGGAGATATCATCTAATTTAAGTTTCAGACAAGATGCAATGAAAGATACATTACACTTTATCTGAGAGAAAGAAGTGTAAAAGGAAGAATAGATAAACATTAACAAAACAAAAAGTGATAAAAAATGCATTCTGTAACTATACAAAATCTTTAAATCACAGCCTTCAATCTGGGTCCCAAGTAAAAACCTTAGAGGGAAAGTATCAAGAGAACTACTTCAGAGTAACAGGTGTAACCTATTCAATCAAAGTTAGAGCTAGTAAATAGCAGAGCTCAGACTCAAAAGTCAGATGCCAAAGTCCACACAATGCTGCAGAGTACTGACAATTGCAGACATCATTAGGGAATTTGAAATGAGTTTGTTTTTTTTTTGCCGCACCACGCGCCATACGGAACTCCCCTGACCAGGGATCGAACCCGGATCCTCTGCAGTGGAAGCACGGAGTCTTAACCACTGGACCACCAAGGAAGTCCATGAAATGATGTTTTTCTTTTTTCAGTTTTTGTTTTTTTAATTTTTTATTTTTGGCTGCATTGGGTCTTCATTGCTGCACACAGGTTTTTTTTTTCTCTAGTTGCGGAGAACGGGGGCTAATCTTCATTGCGGTGTGCGGGCCTCTCACTGTGGTGGCCTCTCGTTGCGCAGCACGGGCTCTAGGCGCACGGGCTCAGTTGTTGTGGCGCACAGGCTTAGCTGCTCCACGGCATGTGGGATCCTCCCAGACCAGGGATCGAACTCGTGTCCCCTGCATTGGCAGGGAGATTCCCAACCACTGCACCACCAGGGAAGCCCTGAAATGATGTTTTTAAAAACTGTAGAATCACAGGTTCATAACATAAAATAGGACTTTATTTTTTTATTTATTTTTCTTTAAGTATACCTGACTTACAATGTTGTTAGTTTAAAACAGAACTTTAGCAATCATCTTGTTCAACTCTCCATCTAATATATGAAGTTCTACTGTAACCTCCTTAACTGATGGTCTCTCAGCCTCTGCTGAAACACATGAGTTCACAATCTAATCGTAAAACAGCCTACATTACTGAAAAGCTCTATGAATTGAAATTTTCCTTAAACTTCTACCCAGTGGTTCTAAAATTTCATCCTGTTGGTATAGACCCCTTCCCACCCTGGCCATCATACTCAGAGTGAATGAAATAATCCAGATAATAGTTTGACTATGCTTAGTACTATCTCTCTTATTATGAACAGAGCTATTTCTACCAGTGCAACCTAATAAGGCATTTTAGACTGACTGGCCTGTTTTATTTAGGCAAGTGGAAGGATGTTGTACGTTATGCTTTTCTTTCAGCAGGGACAGGGAGTCACGTCCACATCACATTAAG
Organism: Lipotes vexillifer; assembly: GCF_000442215.2. Classification (NCBI taxonomy): domain Eukaryota; kingdom Metazoa; phylum Chordata; class Mammalia; order Artiodactyla; family Lipotidae; genus Lipotes; species Lipotes vexillifer. The sequence goes on from NW_006769413.1 coordinate 664,123, forward strand.
CTTGAGGTTAACTAAAACCTTTATTCAATTGTTTTCACATGAAATGCTACTAGGTTAAACCTCCTCATCCTCTAATACAATTTTTTAAATTTAAAAATAGAACTTTATATACAGTGCTGTTAAACTTCGTTTTTTCCAAGTTCATTATTCCAACCTTTCAAAACCCTGAAGAACTGCACCCTGCACTCTCTACTGCAGCATTTATCACACAGTGTTGTAAACAGCTGATTTTCTAGTCTATGTCCTGCCCTAGACTTTGAGCCTTTCAAGGACACTTTTCTCCATATCACCTACGCTAAGTATGGTAGATGACATCTAGTAAGTGCACAGGAGATGATGATGATGATGAATTAATTCCTCTTGATTTTGTCACCTAACATTCTTCCCAGCTTTCTGACACCTACAAAATCTGAGAGTTTTGCTTCTTAAATATTCATACAGGTCATCCTTAAAACTTGGGATAACAGGGTCAAGACTATAGAGCCCAGTGGCACATGATAAGAAATTCCCCTCCATATAACAAGGTTTAAGGTTACAAATAAGATTGTTCAACTACTTAGGATTCAGATGATTATTTTTCCCCAAGATTCTCCAATCGTAAGGTAATTATTCAATAAACACTATCCAGGGTGCACAAAAAAACAATTAAGGTTATCATATGCTAGTCTTGATTTATAGCTTTCAGAGAAAAACAAGCTTAGAAAAAGATATATACAATTTTTTTTTTTTTTTTTTTTTTTTT
>NW_006769413.1:665091-679698 GCF_000442215.2 Lipotes vexillifer
CAGGCGGACTCTCAACCACTGCGCCACCAGGGAAGCCCTTTTTTTTTTTTTTTGGCCACACTACAAGACTTGCAGGATCTTAGTTCCCCAACCAGGGATTGAACCCAGGTCCTTGCAGTGAAAGCGCTGAGTCCTAACCACTGGACCTCCAGGGAATTCCCACAAATGCTGCTTTTATTTTATTTTAAAAAATTATTTTCCGTTATGGTTTATTATAGGATATTGAATATAGTTCCCTGTGCTACACAGTAGGACCTTGTTGTCCATCCATTCTATATGTAATAGTTTGCATCTACCAACCCCAAACTCCCAGTCCATCCCTCTCCCACCTCTCCTTCCCCGTTGGCAACCACAAGTCTGTTCTCTACATCTGTGAGTCTGTTTCTGCTTTGTATATAGGTTCATTTCTGTCACATTTTAGATTCCACATATAAGTGACATCATATAGTATGTCTTTCTCTGACTTACTTCACTTAGTATGATAATCTCTAGGTCCATCCATGTTGCTACAAATGGCATTATTTCATTTCTTATGGCTGAGTAATATTCCACTGTATGTATGTACCACATCTTCTTTATCCATTCATCTGTTTGTGGACATTTAGGTTGTTTCCATGTCTTGGCTATTATGAACATAGGGGTGCATGTATCTTCTTGAATTATAGTTTTGTCCAGAAATACACCCAGGGATGGGATTGCTGGATAATATGGCAATTCTATTTTTAGTTTTTTGAGGAACCTCCATAGTGTTCTCCACAGTGGCTGCACCAACTTACATTACCCCCAACAGTGTAGGAGGGTCCCCTTTACTCCACACCCTCTCCAGCATTTGTTATTTGCAGACTTTTTAATGATGGCCATTCTGACCAGTGTGAGATGGTACCTCACTGTAGTTCTGATTTGCATTTCTCTAATAATTAGCAATGTTGAGCATCTTTTTCAGGTGCCTATTGACCATCTGTATGTCTTCTTTTGAGAAGTGTCTATTTAACTCTTCTGCCCGTTTTTTGATTGGGTTGTTGTTGAGTTCTTTGAGCTGTTTGTATATTTTGGAAATTAAACCCTGTTGGTCACATCATTTGCAAATATTTTCTCCCATTCCATAGGTTGTCTTTTCGTTTTGTTTATGGTTTCCTTTGCTGTGCAAAAGCTTTAAGTTTGATTAGGTCCCATTTGTTTATTTTTGTTTTTATTTCTATTGCCTTGGGAGACTGATCTAAGGAAACACTGGTACAATTTATGTCACAATGTTTTGCCTATGATCTCCTCTATGATCTCTTCTAGGAGTTTTATAGCGTTTTGTCTTTTTTTTTTTTTTGAATTTTTGAATTCTATTTTATCTATTTTTTTATACAGCAGTTTCTTATTAGTTATCTATTTTATACATATCACACCACCACCACACCCCCTACCACTTTCCCCCCTTGGTGTCCATACGTTTGTTCTCTACATCTGTCTCTACTTCTGCCCTGCAAACTAGTTCATCTGTACCATTTTTCTAGGTTCCACATATATGCATTAATATACAATATTTGTTTTTCTCTTTTTGACTTATTTTACTCCATATGACAGCCTCTAGATCCATCCACATCTCTACCAATGACCCAATTTCGTTCCTTTCATTCCTTTTTATGGCTGAGTAATATTCCATTGTATATATGTACCACATCTTCTTTAGTACCACATCTTCTTTATCCATTCATCTGTCGATGGGCATTTAGGTTGCTTCCATGACCTGGCTATTGTAAATAGTGCTGCAATGAACATCGGGGTGCATGTGTCTTGCTGAATTATGGTTTTCTCTGGGTATATGCCCAGTAGTGGGATTGCTGGGTCACATGGTAATTCTATTTTTAGTTTTTAAGGAACCTCCATACTGTTCTCCATAGTGGCCATATCAATCTACATTCCCAGCAACAGTGCAAGAGGGTTCCCTTTTCTCCACACCCTCTCCAGCATTTGTTGTTTGTAGATTTTCTGATGATGCCATTCTGACTGGTGTGAGGTGATACCTCATTGCAGTTTTGATTTGCATTTCTCTAATAATTAGTGATGTTGAGCAGCTTTTCATGTGTATAGCGTTTTGTCTTATATTCAAGTCTTTAAGCCATTTTATTTTTGTGCATGGTGTGAGGGTGTGTTCTAACTTCACTGATTTACATGCAGCTGTCCAACTTTCCCAGAATCACTTGCTGAAGAGACTTTTCCCCATTTTATACTCTTGTCTCCTTTGTTGAAGATTGACCGTAAGTGTGTGGGTTTATTTCTGGGCTCTCTATTCTGTTCCATTGATCCATATGTCTGTTTTGTGCCAATACCACACTGCTTTGATTACTGTAGCTTTGTAGTATTGTCTGAAGTCTGGGATGATTATGCCTCCTGCTTTATTCTTTTTCCTCAGGACTGCTTTTGCAATTCTGGGTCTTTTATGGTTCCATATAAATTTTAGGATTATTTGTTCTACCTCTATGAAAAATACCATTGGTAATTTGATAGGGATCACATTAAATTGGTGTATTGCTTTGCGTAGTATGGCCTTTTTAACAATATTAATTCTTCCAGTCCAAGAGCATGGGATATCTTTCCATTTCTTTGACTCATCTTCAATTTCCTTTATTAATGTTCTATAGTTCTCATCATATAAGTCTTTCACCTCCTTGGTCAGGTGTATTCCTAAGTTTGTTTTTTTTTTGGTGTGATTTTAAAAGGTATTGTTTTTTTAAACAACCCATTCAAAAAATGGGCACAAAACTTAAATAGACATTTCTCCAAAGAAGACATACACAGATGACCAAGAGGCACGGGAAAAGATGCTCAACATCACTTAGTATTAGAGATGCAAATCAAAACTACAATGAGATATCACCTCACACAAGTCAGAATGGTCATCATCAGAAAGTCTACAAACAATAAATGCTGGTGAGAGTGTAGAGAAAAGGGAACCCTCCTACACTATAGGTGGGAATGTAAATTGGTACAGCCACTATGGAGAACAGCATGGAGGTTGCTTAGGAAACTAAAAATAGAGCTACAATATGATCCAGCAATCCCACTCCCTGGGCATATAGCAAGAGAAAAATGTGGTTCAAAAGGATACATAAACCCTAATGTTCACTGCAGCACTATTTACAATAGCCAAGATGTGGAAGCAACCTAAATGTCCATTGACAGATGAATGGATAAAGAAGATGTGGTACATATATACAGTGGAATATTACTCGGCCATTAAAAAGGATGAAATAATGCCATTTGCAGCAACATGGATGGACCTAGAGTTTATCATACTAAGTAAGTCAAACAGAGAAAGACATGTATGATATCACTTATATAGGGAATCTTTAAAAAAGATACAAATGAACTTATTTACAAAACAGAAACAGACTCACAGACTTAGAGAACAAACTTATGGTTACCAGTGGGAGGGTTGGAGGGGGAGGGATAGACTGGCAGTTTGGGATTGATGCGTACACGCTGCTATATTTAAAACAGATAACGAACAGGGACCTACTGTATAGCACAGGGAACTCTGCTCAATATTCTGTAATGACCTAAGTGGGAAAATAATTTGAAAAAGAATAGATTCATATATATGTATATTTGAATCACTTTGCTGTACACCTGAAACACAAGGTTGTTAATAAACTATACTCCAATCAAATAAATGTTAAAAAAATAAATACAATTTTTAAAAAGGTATTGTTTTTTATATTCTTTTTCTGATATTTCATTGTTAAAGAAATGCAACTGATTTCTGTATGTTAATCTTGTATCCTGCTACCTTGCATAATTCATTTTTCAGTTCTAGTAGTTGTTGTGTGGAGTTTTCAGGGTTTTCTATATATAGTATGTCATCTGCATATAATGACTATTTTACGAGGTTATATTTTGTAAACTTCAAATTTTACTCATTGTAATAAAGTTAGCTGCCCAGATATGACAAAACAAAATCCCAAATAAAACTTAAAACTGAGAAGCAATCTGATTGAGCTTCACATTAAAAAGCTCCAATTTAAATGACAGGATACACCAAGTCACCATTTTCCAAACTACGTTCATACAGTTAATAGATATTCAGAGTAATAGGGTGCTGGGGCAAAACTGGTCCAGGAGGGACTTCCCTGGTGGTCCTGTGGTTAAGACTTTGCCTTCCAATGCACAGGGTGAGGGTCTGATCTCTGGTCAGGGAGCTAAGATCCCACATGCCTTGGGGACAAAAAACCAAAACAAACAACCAAAAGCAATATTGTAACAAATTCAAATAAGGACCAAAAAAAAAAAAAAAAAAGGTCCAGGAAATTCAAGAGTCTATAATTCCCCATCATGCCCTCCCTTCTCAAATAACATTCACACATTAAAGGTCCTAAGAAGCCCAGCAGAAGAAGTATGTTAACTTTGCATCCAACATTTTAAAAATTTACTTGGCCACAAAACTCTTCTTTATTATTATCATTTTTTAATCACTGTCATCTCATTTCTTAGCACTTCACAAAAAAAGTATTTTAGAAAAAATTACAAGATCTTCAAGTTTTCCATTTTACATCTGTTGTTCTAGCAACATTATTAAAAGCATCCCCTTCCACTCTTAAAAGTGTCCCACTTTGGTTGATAAATTATATATGGTCACTCTAATACTCTAAAACTAAACACAGTGACTTCCCTGGTGTCACAGTGGTTAAGAGTCTGTCTGCCAATGCACGGGAAATGGGTTTGAGCCCTGGTCTGGGAAGATCCCACGTGCCACGGAGCAGCTAAGCCCGTGCGCCAAAACTACTGAGCCTGCACTCTAGAGCCCGCAAGCCACAACTACTGAGCCTGCGTGCCACAACTACTGAAGCCTGCACGCCTAGAGCCCGTGCTCCGCAACAAGAGAAGCCACCCTAATGACAAGCCTGCACACCACAACAAAGAGTAGCCCCTGCTCGCTGCAACCAGAGAAAGCCCGTGCAGCAACGAGGACTCAACGCAGCCAAAAATAAATTTTTTAAAATAAAAGTGGATAAGATGGTAAATTTTAAGTTATGTATATATTACTATAATTAAAAAGAAAACAAAATTTTTAAAGATTTGTTATTTAAAAAATAATAAATTACTTAACATATATCAAAATATTAAATTAAAAAGGCTATTCCAAGACCAAAAAAATTGTAAAAATAGTCATTATTTTACATTTTTGCACATCTCTTTAATGTCTGGTTTAAAAAAGACAGCTTCATTTTCATATCCACTTTCACATTCAATCTGCATTAGGTTGTTTTGATTGAAGTACATGAAGAAAATTCAGCATCATGCAGATATGCAGTGGAAAAAGATGGCATATTTCAATAGCTTTCTCAGATAACTGTGGATATTCTTTGGTCCTCTACCAAAACTCAGCAAGTGGCAGTTTCTTAAAGGCTGTTCCAATATGGAATCTGAAACCATATCAATGAACATTTCCTACTCTGATATACTCAAGTCCGGTGGTTTGTCTTACATTTCCAATGGATCTTTTTACTATTTTGCAATACCATGCATTGATTATTTAGAAAGTATTGGTTCAGTGAGTTATGCAGTTCTTCCAAATGTTGACCCTTTCACTTTACAACTTCAATATATAACATTCATTAATACCACCCAGGAGACTTCCCTGGTGGCACAGTGGTTAGGAATCCACCTGCCAGTGCAGGGGACACGGGTTCGACCCTTGGTCCAGGAAGATCCCACGTGCCGCGGAGCAACTAAGCCCATGTGCCACAACTACTGAGCCTGCACTCTAGAGCCCGTGCGCTGCGACTACTGAAGCCCACACACATAGAGCCCGTGCTCCACAAGAGAATCCACTGCAGTGAGAAGCCCGCACCGCAACAAAGAGTAGCCCCTGCTCACTGCAACTAGAGAAAGCCTGTGTGCAGCAACGAAGACCCAACACAGCCAAAAAATAATTAAAATTAAAATTAAATAAAACAACCACCACTGATCTTATCCAAAAAAAAAAAAAGGGTCAAGTATTGGGAAACTGTCAAGCTCAAAGCGACAAACATAAGTCTTCCAAAATTTTATTTTCACTTGAAAGCTGAAATTTTATCATTAGCAACAGATACTGTCAGTTTGTCTTGCTGTGACAGGCTCACTTGGTTTAGTTTTGAGAAAATGTCTGCCGAATACCCAAGTCTTTATAACCATACTTTGTCAGCCATTCTTTCAAATAAAAATGGTATCCCATTTAAAACGTAGCTAGTTCAAGGCTTCCCTCGTGGCGCAGTGGTTGAGAGTCCGCCTGCCGATGCAGGTGACACGGGTTCATACCCCGGTCCGGGAAGATCCCACATGCCGCGGAGCGGCTGCACCCGTAAGCCATGGCCGCTGAGCCTGCGCGTCCGGAGCCTGTGCTCCGCAACGGGAGAGGCCACAACAGTGAGAGGCCCGCGTACCGCAAAACAAACAAGCAAAAACTAACAAAAAAAGTAGCTAGTTCAGCATGCCAACTCAAACAACTGCACAAGTTCTTTTTCTTGAATTAACCATCATCAGATTTGGTGTTCAGTAAAAGTGGTTTACAGGACTTTTCATAACACAAAATATATTTTAAAACGTATTCAAGAATTGAGACATAATGAAATTAATACGTTTTATTGCTTCATCTTAATTCCAAGTGCATGATGTCGTAAACTAGTACAGTTTAGTGTTACTGTCTTAATTCATGTAATTTTACCCACCACTGATTTTGCAAATGTCAATATAGCAAATAATGTCTTACTTCTATTGAGAAAATAGTTTTGACCTGCAGGATCCCCAGAAAGAGTCTGGAGAACTACCAGAGTTCTGGGAAACACACTTTGAGAACCACTGTAATAGGTGGTGCATTACTTGGATGATTAAGAAACAAATATTTTGAGTACATATCCCACTATAACAAGAGTGTTTAAATAAATACACACATTTATATGGTGATATGCTCAAACCAACTGATAATCTGGTATTTCACATACAGTTGGAACTCAAACATATAATGAACGACAGAATATGATACTTCCTGAATAAATAACAAATAATTACCAAATACCTACTATAAGCTAGACTCTGACCTAGGTGTCTCTACGTTCTCTTTCTTGGGTAACTCACAGAAGCCCATAGATCAGACTGATGATTTTAATACATGAGAAAAATATTTACCCTGAAATCTTTCAGATCTTAAGATTAGACCTACATGGCTACAAGAAAAAGTCTTAAAATTCACCATAATGCACAAGATAGCATGTTTAAATTCTATTTTAAGCACTATGCCATGAAGCTAAAAACAGGCTTGCTCACATTCAGAAACCCAAATACAAAATGAATTGCTTTGGCTGTGTACTGCCAGCACCCCATAAAGAGCCTACATTCATTTCTCCTCAAGCCAAACAACCCTTACCTGTTACAGTTTTCATTCCTATTTTTAAGTGAGACTCCAATATTAATATTATAGGAGTTACATTAAATGTGGCAACTATTTTTAAAAAAAAATATAGGAAACCATCAAAACAAGTTAAGAACTTTTAGACATATACATTGATAAATTCAAGAGGTAAACCTCTACAAACATACATATGAAATATCTGCACTGTAAAAAACAAAGAGACCATCTCGTTTTGGGACATGTCATGCAAAGAGCTTCAATATAGTATACAGTTAAGTGAAAAAAGTCAAAGGATACTGTATATAGTATGACTATGTATAGTAATACATATACGTTCATTTAATAAATATTTACTTACTGAGTTCCATGTATGTCCCTAATTTGTTCTGAATCTAGACATACACACATACAATTATGAATGTTATACAGACATGCATAATTAAATGTCCAAAGAAAAATGAATAGGTCAGACACAAAAGACTACATATTATAGGATTCCATTTATACGAAATGTTCAATACAGGCAAATCTGTAGGGACAAAAAGTAGATAGCGGTTGCCTGAGGGTGGGGTGGGTTGTGGCAATGGGGTGATAGCTGAAGGGTGCAAGATTTCTTTGGCGGGGTGGATGGGTAAGACAAATATTCTGAAACTGGTTGCGGTGATGGTTACACAACTTTGTGAATATATTAAAATACCATTTAATTGTGCACTTAAATGGATGAAATGCATGGTATGCGAATTATACCTCAATAAAACTTATGCTCTCTCCTCAAAAAATAGAATAGGTACCAAAGAGGTTGCAAGGGGTAAGGAGTGGGTGGGGTGAAGATGAAGGCCTTTAAAATTTTTTTCTACTTCCTGCTATAACATTACAATGAGAAATGTAAAAGGTAAACCTAAAACAGCCTTTTATAAATTATCTGGATTTAATGTTATTCAAGTTTATCTATGCAGCAGCCACGAAAAAAAGTATGAAGATATGACCCTATCGCCGAACATTCACAATTTAGACTTGTCATATAAACATGTGCATCTGCCCCCTCACTAACAGAAACAAATCTTGAATATAACTCATTTCACGAATATATCTTAGGCACCTACTGTGTCCACAGGGTAGGGATGAGGGAAAATGGGAGTGGTGTACAAAGCAGAACACTAGTCAACAATAAAAAAGCAAACTAATAGCTCTGGCTTTAAGTTAAAAACTTTTGCTATACAGTGGAGGAGACAAAACAGACACACGAAATGTACTGGAATCAGACTATAGAAAATCTTGAATACCAAACTGAGAGCTAAGACTTTATCCTGTTTTCAATGGAAAGCCAGTGGAGTGACAGGATGAAAGGAGTGTTTGGGGAAAACTGACCTGGCAACCAAAGGGGGGAAATTGAAAGCAGAGAAGAATAGCAGGAAAGGTAAGAAAGAGATGAAGCTTTTAAAAATAGGAACATATATTAACAGTCCTGTGAAAGTTATTGATAATTCAAAGTTACTAGTTAATGTTCAAAAGGTTTATGTTTGTTTTGTTTGCTTGATCTAATGTGAAGTAGAAAAGGAAAAAAGGTGATTTCTTCATTTTGATGAATTTTAGAAGTTCATGGCTAAGAATGAAGGTTTACCAGAAAATTCTGAGGGGAGTAGGGGCTTAGGGAGTTTTTATTCACGTGCTACCACGAAACCAAGAGTAGAGGGAATCAAAAGCAATTGGGAGTTCCACAATTTTTAACATGGAAGAGGAAGTAGCACTCAAACATTCTGCAGTAAGAATAGCAAAAAGAATGCATAACAATTAGTACTATTTCTGAAATTGATAGTAAAGGACAACTAAGTATTTTTAAATATCTCTATCACCTATTTCTGAAAAATCCTAATGATACAATTTGTTATATAAATGCTAAAGATTTAGGTGAGGAACAAATTTAACAGCAAATTTAGAGTATGATCAATTTCATACCCTTAATTTCATCAGCTGTTCCTTCTACAGTGCAGTGCACAAATAATATTCTTAATTCAATTCACACATGCATTTACTAATTGATTTAACCCATAAAGGTTCTTAAGATAGAAAAATGGTTTCATTGCCTATGTAACCTCCTTTCTCTAACAGCCTCTCCGAAACAATGTTACCTACCAATCTTATACTATGGCAACACTTTGCTTTGAGATTAAAAATATGGGTAAAGCAAAAATTCTCATAATCTATTTCATACTTTATCAAATGTTCTGATTCAGAGCATTTATATAATGTTTACTGACAGATTTACAGGAACAGAAATAATAAAGGTATAAACAACGAACAAATCAAAAATTACTTTTCACTCACAATACTTCATCAAAATCTTATTTGCACTGTTCCCTGAAGCACACACAAAAAAGGTCTGTAGAACAAATATATTTAGTTAGAATAAAACATTTTCAGGGGATTCCCTGGTGGCACAGTGGTTAAGAATCCGTCTGTCAACTCAGGGGACTCAGGTTCGAGCCCTGGTCTGGGAAGATCCCCCATGCCGCGAAGCAACTAAGCCCATGCGCCACAACTACTGAGCCTGCGCTCTAGAGCCCGCGAGCCACAACTACTGAACCCCGTGAGCCCAGAGCCCATGCTCTGCAACAAGAGAAGCCACCGCCATGAGAAGCCCGCGCACCGCAACGAAGAGCAGCCCCTGCTCGCCACAACTAGAGAAAGTCCACTTGCAGCAACGAAGACCCAACACAGCCAAAAATGAATAAATAAATAAAATAATTTTTTTTAATTGCAAACTTTTCTATCAGGCTGTTTGTCAAAACATTGTTTAAAATAGCAAAAAAGAAAAAAAAGTGGAAGTAATCTGATTGCCCAATGATAGGGGACTAGCTGAATAAAATACAATGTTACCTTTCAAATGATCATATAAACCTATATTTACTAACCTGGAAAGATAGCCATGAAAATAACAGCTTACAAATAAAGAGTAGTACAATCTCTCTTTTGTGATGTATATACATATGCATTTACTCACAGAGAGAAAGTCTAAATGGATACCCAGATGTTAACCATGATATTTCTAAGTGCTGGTATTACAGGTGCTGTTTATTTTTGTGCTTACTTTTCAGTATTCGCTGAAACTTTCTCAAGTAAAATGATATTTGCAAGAATTAATGTCTATGATTCCAACTAACAAACTCAAAAATCTTCCTTGCAAAAAGCCCAAGGAATATCCAAAAATACCCTGGCATAGAGCAAGAGGGAAAGTATTAGCAACAACATAACTAGAATTCTTTGTGAGCGAAGCACCCTAGAGGGCTCCAGGACTGACATGGCACCTTTAATGCAGCCTACAGTACAGGATTTTGAAATCACAAGACCTAGGCTCAAGTCCCTGCCACTTTTATCTGTATGACCTTGGGCTAGTCACTTACCTTTTCTGGGCTTACTTTATTGGTAAAAGGAAGATATTACCTGCCTTTACTACCTTGAAGAACTGATGGAAAAATCAAATGAGATAATGTGATACATTATGAACTGCAAAGTACCATATAAGACATTATTCAAACATTAAAAAAAAACAAACAACAAGGTCCTTAATGCCAGAGATACTTCAGAACACACTACAATCAATTCTATGAAGTAATGAACCAGGGGTTTGTTTGTTTTTAAAGGCTATGTCTCATAATAAACACTGCAGTTTTCCAGAAATTTAGATAATTCTTCCCATCCCTACTACAACTCTAAGACATTTTCTTCTCTTATCCCTAGTTACAAGCAAGAAAGGGTGCAAATTACACTGAACTCAAAAGCCTCAGCAAGAACCCTGGAGTAGCATGTTGATGGAGTTCACCAGGAGAAACCCAAGGTTAATCAGCTATGGACGCACCACTAAGCACTACTGCAATCAACAGGGATTACAAGAGACTCTTTGAAGAGAAAGACAATACAATTATCCAGGAGAAAACGGAGGAGGGAAAGGAGATATTTCAAAACAATTATAAGAGATACTTAAATATTAAAGTGTTTTACAAATTTTTAAATATTGTTCATAAAAATGGTGACTTAAAACAAAAGCCATCTAAATGTGGCACTTGAGAAAAGCAAGTTATGGAAATTCAATTCAAATTCATGAATAAATTGTCAGATTTACTTGCTTCTATTGGAAATAAAAGCAGACAAATTACACCACAAAGATCAAAATTAAGTGGCTAGTTCTTGAAAACAGAGGCAGAATATGACAACAGAATTTACTGACACGCGTATACAGATACTACTTTTAAAGGTATGGTTTTTAAAGTATGATTTCTCTTCCCCTTGAATTCCATTATTTACTCCACTAAAATGATAATGAACTTCTTCCTTCCCACTGTTCCTCCGGTGAGTTGAAAACGGCACTGTAACCCAATTTGACTTTTAATGCAAAAAAATTTGTAATTTTTTTTTTAAACTACTTTAAGAGGAACTACATGAAGCTGTCAGATTAACTTCCAAAATCATCTGGCCATCACACCCTCCTGCTTTTGAGTTCCTAAAGACAATAAAATGCTCACTCTCTACATTCTTACAAATGTCATTTATGGGTATTCCCCTATTGAAAAATTAAACCTTTCATAAACAAATTAGTACAGAGAACTTTTTGATATGTCTGACTCACAATCTAATTTTTATTGGCAATACCTTTAAGTGTTGCAGCTTGCACAATTCCTACAGGGGGCACAGATCTATCCATTTTTCCCATCTGATCTTGCAGATCTGTTATAGATTTAAAAGGACTCACTAAAATGGGTCATGAGGAAAAAAATTATGAATACACCCACAGCAAAATGAAATGTGGGTTGTAAATTAAGATAACAAAAGTCACTATTTACTCAAAGCCTCATAGTTGGAAATCCATTGGAATACTTTTGTATTCACCTAAAACTTTGAAAAATCTGAGTTTTTCCTAATTCTTACTCTGACCTTTCATTCCTTATTAGGAATAAGTGCTACGTACCTACAAAAACCACAAAAAACAAACAAACAAAATACCACTCAGAAAAGATAATTTCAAAAGGAGTATCTTCCAAAGCTTACTGCACAGAAAATTACATATACACATTCTTAAATAACTATGGTAGGCGTTCCTAAGATCATCTCCTCCCCTTCAAAAAAAAAAGAGCAAATGTAACCACAATCAAATATAAACATGTTTAACACAGCTATTACTAACTAAGCAATTTATCACAGCTCCTCAAAGTACTGGGCACACACAATGACAGATCAGTATGTCAAGAGCAGTTATGATAATCTGGAGAAAAAAACTGTACAAAAGAACATAATATTAGAAAAAAACTCCTTTGGAAAAACTCAAGTAGATTTTGGAGAGAGCAAAACAGGAGACCAATTTTAGAAAAATAATGTTTCCCCCCAAGTGTTTAGCATTCATCTGATGCAGGCTCATTTTTGTGAAGAGAAACTTTACCTAACAAGACTCACACCAGGGATCTGATCTATCCCCAAAGGCACTTTCTTAAAATGAGAAAGAACAAAGGAGGAAATCTCCCAGCATGTGCTTTCCATACCAGTTTCTTTGGACAGCATCAAGAGTGACAACATAGCCAGCACAAGCTTTTCAGCTTTACTCTGTAGTCCACGTAAAACAGAACTGATTAGCTATCATTCAAAAGGATTCCTAGGAAAATAAATATTAGAAGGCAAAGATCACAGCAAACATAGTGACTACATTTTAAAACTACAGAAAACATGTATCTTAAAGTTGCACACTTTTTTATTTCAAAAGTTAATTACCTCCAAAAATTCAAATTTCTGGGGCTTTTTCATTTCAGTCAATAGTTTGAAACTGGAAAAAACAAAACCATCCATTCTAAATCTGCTCTCCCTTAATTTGCAATTAGAAGTAAATTAAAAGTGAACGACACTCAAAGGCAGAGCCAAAATATACAAATTTTGGAATGTTAACATTGAAAAACTATTGGGAAAAACGATCTCTCAGCGAAGGTTTCCACTGAAAAACTCTCCAGAAACAAACCTGGCGTTTGCTTGTTCTAGGAGTTGTCGTTTCATTATAACCGTGATAATTCTTTAAATAATTTTCATTAATTATAAAAAGACGACTCTCCCCAAGGATTTACAACTGTATATCCCAACCTCCACTCTGACAGAGATGTCAGTTCTCTGGGTCAAGATTTAACCAACTACTCGGTTCACACACAGGAAGCCACAGAGAAGGGAATATCGCGTTCACAGCCTCGAAATAATACGCGTTAGTTAAAAACTGCTTGCTACTGAACCAAAATTAATCAAGCGGAGCCCCATTTGTCACAATCCAATCATAAGGGTTCCACCCCCCCTCCCCCAACTGCTTGTGTAGTGGCATATCTGCTTCGGTAAAGAAGCCATCATCAGGTAAAGATTGGGGTGGGAGAAAAAGCGGGGAAAAGGGGGCACCCTTTCATCCAATTTCGTGAGGCGAGAGCAATTGGTACAGTTGAGAGGAAGGAAGGAACGTTCTATTTATTGGGGGTTGAAGTAGGATGAGGGAAAAATTTCGTTCAAATCAACATGGCCAGCAAGATGTCCCTACAAACAAAAGGCAACGGGGGGATATAAACACTAACCATTCACCTCCATCAGCTATAGCATCGCCATCATGGAGTGTGCAGAGACCCCCCCGAAGGCTCCTCTCACCCTCCACACCAGCCAAAAGGAAGAGACGAAAAAGAAGGGAGAGTAGCTGCTTCCCACCACCTACCACTGCTTCCAAATACACACCCTTCGAAGGGGTTTCTCCCCCCGGTTGCCCGGAATCAGAGAGAAAGAGTACCGTCCCGCCCAGGCAGACTCCCCCGTCACCCCCCAGTCGAACCCCAAAGCCAGCCCGGGGTTCACTAAACTTTACTGGAGCTTCTCCCCCACATCCCCACCCCATCGCCCCAGGATCGCGCTGCCCACAAACGGGGCACCCCAGGCGCCTCCTGACAGGCGGGCAGCTGGGGAGAACCGAGTCCGGGGCGGGGGCGGCAGGGAGCCCCGGAGGGGCGGGGCGGCAGGAGCCAAGTTCCCGGGGGTCTGAGGAGAGCGCCTGACAGGAGCCCGGGACTGCAAAGGAGGAAGAGGAAGCGGCGGCGGGGAGCTTTCCCAATGCCCCCAACATGAACACCCTGCCCCTGCCCCCGCTCCCCACGGGGGGCGGGGAGGCTGCCTGGAAGGTGAGGAAGCCGAGCCCCGGGGACAGCCGCGGCCCCCACCTCCCGACTCCCTAT
>NW_006769413.1:679844-682964 GCF_000442215.2 Lipotes vexillifer
CCCGCGGCCCGCCGCTGCCGGGCCCCCTCGGCTGGGGCCCGGCGCGCCGCTCCTCTCTACAACTCCAGGCCCGGTTGGAGTCAGGCCCGAGCAGCCCCCCAGGGTCGGACGCATCCCCCTGGCACCAGCGGCACAGTCTCCGTGGCCGAATATTAGAAGTGAATTCGAGCTGCGCTTTACCTTTAGTTCCGCACTGTCCGCCATCTTGCGTCTGTCAGCGCAAGCGCAGTGAACATCGCCGGGGACCGCCGCTAAACCCGCCCCTCTAGCCAGCCTGGCCCCGCCCCGGCCAGTCCCCTCTCGCCCCTCCACCTCCCCGGCCCGCCCCCGGCCTCCGCCCCGCTCCGGGGGCTCGCAGCCCCGCCCCGGGCACGTACAGCTGCGAGACGGGCACGTACCATTTAAATAATGGCGCCAAGCGAGGAGGTTTGACAGTTACTCCCCCCCAGGCTCCCCGCCCCTCCTCCTTGCCCGGCTGGCGCCTCCGGAGAAAGGCCGGAGCGGGAGGGCTTCTGGCCTGATCCCCGCCCCTCCACGGCCTGCGGAACTCTTCTGCAAAGCTTCGATGCCTACAGTCACAGGAAAAAATAATACCTCTCTCCCCCAATCAGCAAGTCCTTTTCAGCACCTGCTACCTGCGAGGCTACACGTGGGCCGCAAACAACAATACGTTATATTTAAGGATCACTTGATGAAGCATTTCCAGGTTTATTTGCTCAGATCCTCCTCGTGACGATGCGGTGAGGTAGGCAGGGAAGAAATTACAATTCCTGTGGTATATGTATGTATTCAGACATAAAAGCTAGGAGAGGAAAAGTGACTTGCCCAAGCTAGTACTTAAAAGAGGTTGCCTCTAAGACAAAATTCTGAAGACGTTTATTCATTAACTTATTTGTTTTAACAAATAATTATTTAGTGACTATGTACCGGCCCTGTTTCTAAGGGCTATATATACATTGGGAAATTAAATACAACAAAGTTCCTGCCTCCCTGTAGTTCTCTAAAGTGGGAAACAGACACTGAACCAATAAAGATACAATTACAAATGGTGATGAGTACCAAAAACGAGCAAACAGTCCAGTGAGAGAAAAGGGAGTTGGGAGGAGATGTACTTAATCCTGGAAGGGCTTGCTCCACAAAATTGACATTTAACTATTCGTGATGAAAGAATTATTTCACACCCTCCCCTCTCTACTAAAATCCTCCTCCCAAACCAGTTTGCTGTTCAACTTTGTCTCACACCTGATGGAAAAGACATCAGATACGAACTCCTTGTCTTCTCACCACCAAAACTACTCTTATAGGCATAGTAACATTGGGGTTACTATGAATGAAGTTTCCCTATGCCTATGAAGGCCTGTCCCTCCACCAGGGACCTGTTTTTTTTTTTCCCTCCCACGTTCCTAAGGATTTTACTGCTACAATTACCCCTCCCTCCAACATCATTACATTCTCTCCCCGCCCCCATTAGATTATTTCTATCTGCATATAAACATACTGAAGTTCCTCCCATCTAAAACAAACCTTGACTCCAAATTCGCCTCCAGAACTGCCCAATTTCTCGGCTCTCTTCACTGCATAAATTCTCGGAAAGGTTTTTCAAGAGCTCTCTACAGTGCTTGTTCCCACTTCCTCACTTCACATTCACTCCTCAGCCTACTGTGATCCAGCTCTGACTTCCCTCATCAAGATCGCTTATCAAGATCACTAATGATCCCCAGGTTTCCAAAGCCAACTGCCAATTCTCTATCCTTATCTAAATTGACCTCTCAGCAGAATTGCAAACAGTTGACAGCTTCCTTTCTTTTGAAACACTTTTTCCCCTGAACTTCCCTCAATATCTTATTCTCCTGATTTTCTTGTTCCCTCACTGAGCCTCATTTTCAGAATCCTTTGCTAATTTTTCCTCTTTGGCTCAATCTTCAAATGTTGCAGTGTTCCAGGGCTCAGTCCTTATACTTTTCTCTACTTTACTCTCCCCAGGTGATCTCCTTGACGCTAAGTCTACAAACTGATGACTCTCAGATTTCTGTCCAGCCCAGACCTCTCCACCAATACCCAGATTCACAAATCCAACTGGCTACTTCATGACTCATGGTCATCTCAGATCCATAGCAAAAGGCCTTGAATTTACCCCCAACCCTTCTTTCCCAGTATTCTCAGCGGATGGCACTATCATCCACCCAGTTGTTCAAGCCAAAAATGTAGAAATCATCCTTGGTTTCGCTGTTTCATTAACCTCTCATATCCAGTCCATTGGTCAATCCAGCTGACTCTGTGTTTCTACTACCATCACCCTACTCCAGGCTGCCATAATTTCACAAATGGACAGCTGGGAAGGCTACTCAACTGACAGGACCACATTGACTTTTGTGGCCCCAAGCACTTTTGCCTTCTAAAGACTGTGGTATATAACAGATATTATTTGACCTTGTCCCTGGTTCCTGGCACAGAGTTCCTAAAACCCTTATTTCCTGAGTGATAGGATTGTCTTTTGTTAATCATAACAAGCCCCTTTCCACCACACCTGAATTTATGTTAATGAGGTGACTCAGGGTGGGGCTCTTGCATAGTTTAAGGATGGGAGCTGGTCAATAGAAAACCAAATGTGATTAAAGAGCGGTCAGTGAATAAACGGAAGTACTGGGAGGCATATCGGGAGGCAAAGTGGGGTGACTGAAGAGGGTGTGGAAGCTTTGCGTCCCCTCCCCCCCCCCGCCCCCCTGTACCTTACCCTATGCATCTCTTCCATTTGGCTGTTTCTGAGTTGTTTTATTTATAATAAACTGGTAAATGTAAGTAAAGTGTTTTCCTGAGTTCTGTGAGTCATTTCAGTGAATTATCAAAACTGAAGAGGGGATTGCAGGAATCCTCAAATGTGCTCAGTCAGAAACCGATGGAACTGGTGACTGGTAGCTGAAGTAGATGCAGTCTTGTGGGACTGAGCACTAAACCTGTGGGGTCTGATCTTACTTCTGAAGTTAGTGTCAAAATTAAATTGTCAGATACCCAGTTGGTGTTGGAGAACTGATGTGGAAAGACTCCACATATTTGATGTCAGAAAGAACCTCAGAAGCTCTTTCTTCCATAAAAATTATATATATATATATATATTCTTTT
>NW_006769413.1:682982-695058 GCF_000442215.2 Lipotes vexillifer
TTTTTTTTTGCTGCACCACACAGGATCTTAGGGTCTTAATTCCCTGACCAGGGGTCAAACCTGTGCCCCCTGCAGTATAAGCATGTAGTGTTAACCACTGGCCCACCAGGGAAGTCCTAAAAGTATATTTTACATCTGCATCGGTATAAAGACTAATGTAATCCAAACAGAGTGTACTCACTTTTTCTTCAGATTTTAAAGATTTAGAATATTTTTGTGAGACCCTAAAACTATTGTGGGTCTAACTCAACAATTAAAAATTAACCCCACGGGCTTCCCTGGTGGCGCAGTGGTTGAGAGTCCGCCTGCCGATGCAGGGGACACGGGTTCTTGTCCCGGTCCGGGAAGATCCCACATGCCGCGGAGCGGCTGGGCCCACAGGCTCCGCAACGGGAGAGGCCACAACAGTGAGAGGCCCGCGTACCGCAAAAAATATATATATATATATAATTAACCCCAGGAACCCTCTTGCATCGTTGCAACCCACTTGCAATGTAAATTGATACAGCCACTATGGAGAACAGTAAGGAGGTCCCTTAATAAACTAAAAATAGAACTACCATATGACCCAGCAATCCCACCACTGGGCATATACCCTGAGAAAGCCAAAATTCAAAAAGAGTCATGTACCACAATGTTCATTGCAGCAGTATTTACAATAGCCAAGACATGGAAGCAACCTAAGTGTCCACTGACAGATGAATGGATGAAGAAGATGTGGCACATACTATGGAGAACAGTATGGAGGTTACTTAGAAAACTAAAAATAGAACTACCATACGACCCAGCAATCCCACTACTGGGCATATACCCTGAGAAAACCATAATTCAAAAAGAGTCATGTACCACAATGTTCATTGCAGCTCTATTTACAATACTCAGGATATGGAAGCAAACTAAGAGTCCATCGACAGAAGAATGGATAAAGAATATGTGGCACATATATACAATGGAATATTATTCAGCCATAAAAAGAAACGAAATTGAGTTATTTGTAGTGAGGTGCATGGACCTAGAGACTGTACTACAGAGTGAAACAAGTCAGAGAAAAACAAATACCGAATGCTAACACATATATATGGAATCTAAAAAAAAGAATGGTTCTGATGAACCTAGGGGCAGGACAGGAATAAAGACGCAGACTTAGAGAATGGACTTGAGGACACAGGGAGCGGGCAGGGTAACCTGGAGTGAAGTGAGAGAGTAGCACTGACATATACACACTACCAAGTATAAAATAGATAGCTAGTGGGAAGCAGCTGCATGGCACAGGGAGATCAGCTCGGTGCTTTGTGACCACTTAGAGGGGTGGGATAAGGAGGGTGGGAGGGAGGGGATATGGGGATATAAGTATGCATATAGCTGATTCACTTTGTTATACAGCAGAAGCTAACACAATGCTGTAAAGCAATTATACACCAATAAAGATGTTAAAAAAAATAACCCCAAATAAATCATAGACCTAAATATGAGTTAAAACTATAAAACTCTTAGATGAAAACTGTGGAGTAAATCTCAATGACCTTGGGTTAGGCATAGTTTCCTTAGATATGGTTCACACATACATTGTTGATAGGAATAGTATAGCCACTTGGAATATAGTTTGGCAGTTCATTTGAAAACTAGAAATGTACTTACCATACAACTTAATTGTGTCCTTGGGCATTTTTCCCAGAGAAACGCAGGAAGTTGTAACAGAATTTTCATAGCAGCTTTATAAGAGCCCCAAACTGGAAACTATCCAAATATCCTTTAGTGAGTAAATGGCCAAATAAACTGATACATCCATACCATGGAATGCTGAAACTGCACACCTCAGGTGGGGTTTGATCCCAGTCAAAACTCAGATTGGGTCTTAAACCCATGGGCTGGGACTCGAACCCACTGTCTTTTAATTAAAATCACTCACCTCGTGTCAGGACTTATGCAAGCTCAGGTTCTTTATGTCTCAGCACAGAAGGAATTCAGTAAGAGGCAAAGTGATAGGCAAGAAGTAGATTTATTAATATAGGACACTTGTGAGGGATACAAGTGGGCAGGCAAGGGGGCTCTGCCCCAAGAACTAAGTGGGAAAGCAGGTTTATTTAGGGAGATACACATTCCAAAGACAAACTGCAGTCAGTCTCAAAAGGCAAGAGCAGCCCCAAAATATGGGGGGTGGTTAGTTTTTATGGGCTGGGTAATTTCATAGGCTAATGAGTGAGAGGATTATTCTAACTATTTTGGAGAAGGGGTGGAGATTTCTAGGAATTGGGCCGCCGCCCCCTTTTTGGTCTTTTATGATTGGCCTCGGAACTGTCACCGCACTTGTGCATGTGTCATTTAGCATGCTAATGTATTACAATGAGCATATAATGAGGCTCAAGGGCTACTGGAAGTCGAATCTTCCACCATCTTGGGCCTAGTAGGTTCTAACGAGTTTTTGTCATATTCACAATGCCTATGTCATTTTTTTTTTTTTTTTTTTTTTTTGCGGTATGCGGGCCTTTCACTTTTGTGGCCTCTCGCGTTGTGGAGCACAGGCTCCGGATGCGTAGGCTCAGCGGCCATGGCTCACAGGCCCATCCGCTCCGTGGCATGTGGGATCTTCCTGGACCGGGGCACAAACCTGTGTCCCCTGCATCGGCAGGCAGACTCTCAACCACTGCGCCACCAAGGAAGCCCCTATGTCATTCTTTTAAAGGTTGTGCCCTGCCCCCTTCCTTCCTGTCTCAATACTACTCAGCAATTTAAAAAAAGATCAAACTATGATACACACAGCAACTTGGATAAACTTCATGGAAATCACGCTGAGTGAGGAAAACAATCCCAAAAGAATTGCATGAATTATTGCATGATTCCATTTATGTAATATTAATGAAATAACATAATTACAGAGATGGAGAAGAGACTAGTGATTGCTAGGGATTAGGGATAGAAGGAGAAAATAGTTCTTACCTGTGTCAACTTCCTGGTTTTGATATTGTACTATACTTCCATAAGATGTTAACTTTGGGGGAGAATGGGAAAAGGATGCATGTAACTTGCGTCTACATTTTTTTTTTGCAATCTCCTGTTAATCTACAATTGCTTGAAAATAAAAGTACATATATTTTTTCATATACGTTTGAAAAGTATATATATTTAAAAAGTATATATATATATATATATATATATATATATATATATATGTATTAATATATCAAAATTTGTGGAGAGAGGGACATCAACAAAATAGCAGAGTAAATAGCTCCAAATCCCATACCACAAAACACTGAAAAATTAACCAGAAGCTGTCAGACCAACTTTATCAGAACTCTGTCTGGAAAACAAAGGTTTACAGCAACCAAATGCTTAATTGAAAAAGAAAAAAGAAAAAAAGGCAAGTTAAAAATGGTAAGAAAACTTTATGACATTTTTACTTGCCACTGCCCTACTCCCTCCCTGACTCAGCAGCAGTCTTAAAGACAGAAGCCCACCTTCCCAGGATGGAACCCTGGTCCCTAGTAATCATTGTGTTCGTCTGTTCCAATCTGTCTAGGGGCTAGCTGAAGGACTGATTCAAGGCTTTTGTCTTCATTTTGCCAACTCTGGAACCCATAACAGAAAAGCAGTGGTCATTGCTTGAAAACACTGTAAGGTGAACAAATAACCTGCAACTGCATGGGGCCAAAGATTACAGTTGGTACATACAACAGACCACCTAAAGCCCGGAAGTAAAAGCGGAGGAGAAAAATTTGCTAGGAAATTAGGGCATTCAGATTCAAAAGTGCTTGTGCACACAGGGCATTTAGAAAGCTACATACATGCCTGAGACAGGATGCATGCTCAGGAAAGACCTGAGAAGATCCTAAGATCTGAGAAGATCCTAAGATTCCACCACTGGCTGATTTATATGCTCAGTGCAACCAGGAAGTGAAGGCTGAGGAAGAATTTCAAATGGCCTGGCTAAGTGTTAAAGGAATACAATGCAAAGATTGGGAAAGGTGTTTGTTTGTTTTAAGTTCTCATTGCTCAAGAATACACTGGCTGAACACAAGCTGAGGCTTCAACAATCAAGAACAGCAAACCCTGGGCAAGGGAGAGAGTTTGATTTCCAGAGATAACCCATTATAATATTCAAATGTCCACTTTTCAATGACAACAACAACAACAACAACAACAACAAATCACAATGTACAAAGAAGCAGGAAAAGATGGCCCATTCACTGAAAAAAAAAAACCTGACAAAAACTATCCCTGAGGAAGCTCAGACATTGAACTTATGATACAAAGACTTTAAAACCACTGTCCTAAATATTCTTCAAAAACTAAGGAAAACTGGACTTTCCTGGTGGCACAGTGGTTAAGAATCTGCCTGCCAATTCAGGGGACACGGGTTCGATCCCTGGTCCAGGAAGATCCCACATGCCACTGAGCAACTAAGCCCATGCACCACAACTAATGAGCCTGCACTCTAGAGCCTGCAAGCCACAACTACTGAACCCACGCACCACAACTACTGAAGCCCATGTGCCCTAGAGCCTGTTAGATGCAACTACTGAGCCCATGTGCTGCAACTACTGAAGCCCGCGTGCCAAGATCCCATGCTCTGCAACAAGAGAAGCCACCTCAATGAGAAGCCTGCGCACCACAACGAAGAGTAGCTCCCACTCACCACAACTAGAAAAGCTTGCGCGCAGCAACAGACCCAATGTAGCCAAAAAAAAAAAAAAAAAAACTAGGGGAAACCAGGAAAATGATGTATGAACAAAATGAGAATATCAATAAAGAGAAGGAAAATTTTTAAAGAAGCCAGGTAGAAATTTTGGAGCTGAAAAATTTGATATCTAAAATGAAAAATTCACTAGAGGGGTTCAAGAGCAGATTTGAGCAGTCAGAAGAAAGAATCAATGAACTTGAAAATAAGACAATTGAAATTATCCAATCTGAGGAGCCAAAAGAAAAAAAAATAATAAAGAAAAGTGAACAGATTCTAAGGGACCTGTGGGATACCATCAACTGGACCAACACATATGTTATGGGACTTCCAGAAGGAAAAGAGAAAGAATATTTGAATAAATTATGATCAGAAATTTTCCAAATTTGATGAAATATATAAATCTACATATCCAAGGATTTCAATAAACTCCAAGTAGGATAAACTCACATAGATCCATGAGATATATAACAGTCAAATGGTCAAAAGTCAAAGATAAAGAGAGAATCTTGTAAGTAGTAAGAGAAAAACAATTTACCACATAACGATTATCCTCAATCAGATTAAAAGCTGATTTCTCATCAGAAACCATAGAACCTACAAAGCAATAGGATGGTGTATTTAAAGTGCTAAAAGAATAAAACTGCCAAATAAAAATTCTATATCCATCAAAACTATCCTACAAGAATGAAGGAGAGGACTTCCCTGGTGGTGCAGTGGTTGAGAGTCTGCCTGCCAATGCAGGGGACACAGGTTTGATCCCTGGTCTGGGAGGATCCCACATGCCACAGAGCAGCTGGGCCCGTGCACCATAACTACTGACCCTGTGCTCTAGAGCCCATGCACCACAACTACTGAGCCTGTGCGCTGCAACTACTGAAGCCTATGCTCTCTAGGGCCCACATGCCACAGCTACTGAAGCCCGTGTGCCTAGAGCGCATGCTCCACAACAAGAGAAGCCACCACAATGAGAAGCCTGTGCACTGCAACAAAGAGTAACCCCTGCTCACTGCAACTAGAGAAAGCCTGTAAGTAGCAATGAAGACCCAACGCAGCCAAAAGAAAAAATGAAGGTGAATATAAGACATTCCAAGATAAATAAAAGCGAAGAGAGTTCGTTACTAATAAACCTGCCCTAGAACAAATGCTAAAAGAAACCCTTTAGGCTGAAATGAAAGGACTATAAACAATAACTGAAAGCCACATGAAAGAAAAAGAACACTAGTGAAGGTAAACATAAAAGTCAGTATTGGGCTTCCCTGGTGGCAGAGTGGTTGAGAGTCCACTTGCCGATGCAGGGGACACGGGTTCGTGCCCCAGTCTGGGAGGATCCCACATGCCGCAGAGCGGCTGGGCCCGTGAGCCACCGCCACTGGGCCTGCACGTCCGCAGCCTGTGCTCTGCAAGGGGAGAGCCCACAACAGTGAGAGGCCCACGTACTGCAAAAAAAAAAAAAAAAAAGTCAGTATTATTGTAGTTTTGGTTTGTAACTCTTATTTTTTCCCTATATGATTTTAAAGAGAAACACACAAAATAATAACTATAAATCTATGTTAATGGGCACACAAAATATAAAGATACAATATATGAGAGCAGAGTGTTTGTATATTATTGAAGTTTAGTTGGTACTATTCAGATCAGGATGAAAAATAACTAAAATATGTACAGAAAAAAGGAAAGAAGGGACTCAAAACAGAATACTACATAAAAATCAACCAAAAAAAATTTTTTAAGGCAGTAATGGAGGAATTGAGAAATAAAAAGTATATAACCCATACAGAAGATAGTTAAATGACAGAAGAAAGACTTTTCTTAACAATGATTACTTTAAATGTAAATGGTTAAGCTCTCCAATATAAATCCCTTGGTTAAACTTATTCCTAAGAATTTTATTCATTTTAGTATTATTATAAATGAAATAATTTTCTTAATTTCCTTTTGAAATTGTTCATTGCTAGTGTATAGAAATACAACTAATTTTTGTTTTTTCCGCGGTACTCGGGCCTGTCACCGCCGCGGCCCCGCCCGTTGCAGAGCACAGGCTCCGGAAGCGCAGGCCCAGCGGCCATGGCCCACGGGCCCAGCCGCTCCGAGGCATGTGGGATCCTCCCGGACCAGGGCATGAGCCCATGTCCCCTGCAACAGCAGGCGGACTCTCAACCACTACGCCACCAGGGAAGCCCTGTTTAACTCTTAAGTGCCAGTCTGTGTCATATAATTTACCACAATAAAAAATTTAAAAAACAAATAAACTTAGAGGGAAATTTATAGCCATTTATGCCTATATTAGAAAATTTTAAGGTTGAAAATCAATTATATAAGTTTCCATCTCAGGCAGACATTAAGAGACGAGCAAATCAAACTCAAACTGGCAGTAAGCAAATAATAAAAATGAGAGCAGAGATCAAATTTAAAATAAATATAAAATAGAGAAGATCAACAAAGCCAAAAGTTGGCTATTTGAAAATTTTAATGAAATTGGTTACCCCCTAATAAAACTGATCAAGAAGAAAAAAAGAAAGAAATTGTCAGCTTCACGAATGAACAAAGGGTCACTACAGATCCTATAGACACTGGAAAAGATAATAAAAGAATACTATGAACAGCCTGATTCCAGTACAGCTGATGATTTAAATGAAATGAACAAATTCCATGAAACATACAACTTACCAAAACTGACTCATATCCAAGAACATGAGAACAGTCCTACATCTATTTAAAAAGTTGAATCAATTATTTAAAACTTTGTTACAGAGAAAACTCCAGACACAGATGATTTCACCAGTGAATTTTCCAGACAATTAAGAAAGAAATAATAACCAATCTTAAAGTCTTCTCAAGAATAGAAAAAAAGAGGGCTTCCCTGGTGGCGCAGTGGTTATGAATCTGCCTGCCAATGCAGGGGACATGGGTTCGAGCCCTGGTCCAGGAAGATCCCACATGCTACAGAGCAACTAAGCCCATGTGCCACAACTACTGAAGCCCATGCGCCTAGAGCCCGTGCTTCGCAACAAGAGATGCCACCACGATAAGAAGCCTGCCCACCCCAACGAAGAGTAGCCCCCGCTCGCCACAAATTCAGAAAGCCCACGCACAGCAACAAAGACCCAATGCAGCCAAAAAAAAACAGAAAAAGATGTAACATACTCAACTCTTTATGAGGCCAGGACTGTAAGACGAAAACCTGACAAGGATATTACAAGAAAGGAAAAGTATAGACCACTCTCTTTCATTCCCATAGAGTGAAAATCTTAAGCAAAATATTAGCAAATTGAATCCAGCAATATATATATAATATATATATATATCTCCATTATATATATATATATATATATATATATATAAAATGGAATATAACCAAGAGAAACTTATTCTAGGAACACAAAAAATTGTTTAACACTTGAAAACCAACCACTTTAATTTACCACATTAACAGAACCAAAAATATAAAAATGATATGATCACATTGATAGATGCAGAAAAATCATTTAATAAAATTTAACACCTATTCATGATACTATTTCAATAAACTATTAATAGGAGGAAACTCCTTTATATGATCATAAGTATCTACAAAACCCCACAGAAAACATAGTTAATGGTAAAACACTGGAAGTATTTCTTTTGATAATGGGAATGAGACAAAGATGATAAGGTAAGTAGAAGAAAAAATAAGGATTAGAAAGGAAGTAATAAAACTGTCATTCACAGAGAACATGATGGTACATGGAGAAAATCTCAAAGAATTCCCAGAAAAACTATCAGATATTAGATTTTATGAATAAGTTAATTTCACTGGATGTAATGTGAGCTAACAAAAATCAATTACATTTCTATATATCAGCAATAAACAAATAGAAGATATAATTCAGGAAAAGATGACAATTACAGTTACATTTTAAAAATAGCAAAAAAGGGCTTCCCTGGTGGCGCAGTGGTTGAGAGTCCGCCTGCGGATGCAGGGGACACGGGTTCGTGCCCCGGTCTGGGAAGATCCCACATGCCGCGGAGCGGCTGGGCCCGTGAGCCATGGCCACTGAGGCTGCGCGTCCGCAGCCTGTGCCCCACAACGGGAGAGGCCACAACAGTGAGAGGCCCACATACCGCAAAAAAAAAAAAAAAGAAAAAAAATAGAAAAGAATATATTGGAACACATTTACAAAAAAGGCCTCTACATTGAAAGCTATTAAATTTTTGCTGAAATTAAAGACCTAAATAAAAAGAGGGATTATACTCTTCATAGATATAGAATACTCAATATTGTAAAGATGTCAGTTCTCCCCAAATTGATATATATTTTATTGGAATATATTCAATGTAATTGTAATCAAAATCCTAGTAGATTTGTTACAGATACTAGTAAACTGATTCTAATATTGATAGAAATGCAATGATTCAGAAATAGCAAATATAGTCTTGAAGGGAAGAACCTAAGTGGAGGCCTCACACTACCAGATATCAAGACATATTATAAACCTAGGGTGATTAAATCATTATAATATTGGCACAAGGATAGACAGACCAAGGAACAGAAAAAAATAGTTCAGAGACACTTGGTAAAAGCATGTTCAATAAAGATACAGGTCAATCACATATCATTTAGCAATAAATGATGCGTGACCCCTACCTCAAATCATATATTGAAAGCAATTACAGACAAATTATAAATCTATATATGAAATGTAAAGTAAAAAAATTTTCTGTAAGTTAACATAGAAGAATATCTTTACAGCCTTGAGATAGGCAGAGATTTCTTAAATGAGATGCAAAAAGTGCCAACCACAAAGGAAAACAGTAATAAATTGGAGTATATAAAATTAAAACTTCTCTTCATCATGACACTATTAAGAGAGAGAAAAGGAGGACTTCCCTAGTGGTCCAATGGTTAAGACTCCGTGCTTCGACTGCAGGGGGGCACGGGTTTGACCCCTGGTTGGGGAAGTTCCGCATGTCGGTGGTGCGGCCAAAAAAGAGAGAGAAAAGCAAGCCAATAGTGGGAGAACGTACTTGAAATACATGTATCCAACAAAAGAGATCACCTAGAATATTATACAGCAAGTTTATAAAACTTATTCAAAGCAATTCAATGAAATAAAAAGCAGACAACCCAGTAGAGCAAATAGACAAGAGGATTGAGTTGGCACTTCACTAAAGAGCATATTCCAAATGGCCAATAGATACATGAAAAGATGCTCATCTTCATCAGTCATCAGGGAAACGCTCATTAAACCCACAGTGTGGCAAATTTGGGAAGAGGAAGAAACAGGGTTGGTTTGGCTTCAATGTTACTCTTTCTGAGATGCCTTCTTATCTAAAGACAGTACTTGATAGAGTTTATTTCACCTCTAGTCAATATTTGCCCTATTTTTGGTGACCCACAACTAAGTCACCTCTATTGTAGTAGACTTCACAGACGGAATTCCCTATGGTGGAGTGTTTTGGTAGGAAGCGAGTGTCCAGAGCTAACCACCCAACACGGTGGCCAGAAGCTGAGAGAGAACAGCTTCATGGTTCAGGTAGGGGGACAGCTGTGTGAATCAAGCCCGTTCAAGTAAAACCTTGCGGTTGGTTCCCTGGTTCTCTTCTGAGACACAGAGACACAAGGGCAGAGACCCAGTGAGCACAGTTTTCTGCAGCACCACCTTTTCAGTGGTTCCTGCTACCCAGTCTCTGGACCACTCAGGGTTCTAGTTCACTTTCCAAGTCCACTTGTCCAGACTCCCTTTGATCCTAAGAGTTCCCAGTTACCTTCTAACCTAAGTGGATTTGCTTGCTTACAATCAAGTATCCTGTCTGATGCATCTTTCTCTCGTTCATTTTTTTTTCATTATACTTATCACGGTGTACGATTACTTTATCTCTTTGTCTACTTGGTGCTGACCCTTACCTAAGAGTAAGCTCCAGGAAGTCAGGGTTCATATCTGTCTTGTTTTCCACTGTACCCCCTATACTTAGAACAAGACCTGACATATAACAGGAACTCAATGAATGCTAGCTGAATGAATGAATGAATGGATGGATGAATGCCTCCTTTGCTTACTTCTCTGCTGTCTTGTCTGTTTCTTCACAGACAAGGGGTTTTCAGCAGCCATCCCCTCTGTAATGTTTAACTCAACATATTTTCTGTCAAGGCATTTTCATCCAATGATTAAGAAGCCTGCATTTAGGGAAACTAGCTTCAAGACAGACCTAGGATTTAATTTCAGGATGAAAGGTTCGAAAGCTGCCTCATGTTGCCACTTCTCCAATATGCCCAGATATTTACATTAACCTTTTAGTTGCTAAACAACAGTTCTCTTTTCTCTCTCACTAACATTCTTCCATTCCACAAAGTAGATCATCATAACTTTATGAATATCCATCATCTTAGGGAAATAAACGAAGCCATTTTAAAATTTTGAACAGAAACAAAACAAGACTTTTGTTTTGAATAAAAACAAATTTTAAAATGTCTCTGAATTGACCCTCTTGCAAAACACAGTAATAACCAGGGTTTTCAGTCTTTAATAGAATTTCAGAATAAGTTTCAGGTAAGGAAGAAGGATAGAATAAGGACATATCCTAATTGTAACTTATTTTGAGTGAGCGTGGTTTAGTGGAAGGAAGTCAGTCTTAAGGATTCAGTATTTTTATTCGGCTTTAAAGCAAAATTAAATTGTTTTGAAGGTGGGCTCAGAACATGGTGGCCCATCCTCAGAACCATAAAAATAGAGTAACAGAAGTCCTACTTGGAGTTAAAAAACTAGACCCAGTGATGTGGATAATGAGAGGTTGTTATTGTCACCTATAGCCTATTTCACTGCAATAAGCCCACAAAACAAAAATACCTGTGATAGCTGTTTGTGAGAGCCACAAATATCCAAGTGTTACGAGAAGGCAGATGTGTCACTTCGAGGCACAGCCATGGAGCTGTGCCATATCCCCCCTCCCTGCTGTGATGATTGTAGAAGCGTATGCTGAAGTGGACCTTCCATCAGCTAAGGCTCCTGGGTGACTTCAATGAACAGATGGCCCTGCTGACCCACAATGAACATGTAGTATAGGCAAGAAATAAACTTTTGTTTTTAGTGATTGAGATTTGGGAGTTTGTTACTACAGCATAACCTACTTTACCCTGACCTCATCCCTAAATATGAGATGCTGCCAGAACAAAAAACCTAAAATGTGTCATTGGCAGTGACAAGGATGATGAGTCACGTTACCCGATGGTGAAATATTTGGTAAAGCTGTTGCCTGAAGTTACTTGGAAGGTAGGTCACGTACCTAGTGAAGTTGTAGCTCTAGAAGAAGCAACTAAAAAAACATAATGTTAGCAGTATGATTTGGCTGTATTTGACAAGTTATTACAAAGAGAGAGAGAGAGAGAGAGAGAGAGAGAGGATGTGTGGTTTCCAAGCA
>NW_006769413.1:695068-697629 GCF_000442215.2 Lipotes vexillifer
GGAATGAAAGGCAAAAGAAAGAGTCCAGAAATTCAGAGATTTGCGGAGTTGGAAGACAGACTGCTTCTCATAACAAATAAAATAAGAGATCAAACAATGAAAACCCAGTTTTACAGCAAGAATTTAATCAAGGCTATTCCTTCATATCCACATTTAAAACCTCCGAATGGATTAATATGTGGGAATAAAGGTCCAATCAGAATGGGACTTTAGGGTTGACTCCCTTCAAAAAGGGTGAGTGAGAATATTTGGATTGTGGGAAAGGCATTTGGTGGCTGAAATGTGGATTATAGCAGTCCTCATGGCTTTTCACAAACATTTTGGTTTCCTTCTCCCAAGCACATGGTAGGATTATACTTCCCCTCTCCATCTGAAATTAATCCTGACCATGCCATTGAATTTGGTCAATAAAATGTGAAAGGAAATCATGGATGTTGTTTTGGGGCAGAAGCTTTTCTTGTTTTCTGGGGGTTTTTTTTGGCCACACCACACAGCATACAGGATCTTAGTCCCCCAACCAGGGATGGAACCCATGCCCCCTGCAGTGGAAGAACGCACTCCCAAGAACTGGACTGCCAGGGAATTGCCAGGGCAGAAGCTTTAAGAGCCAGTGCTGACTCATCATGTCCTCTTCCTCTTCTTCCCTCTGTGTTGGTGTCTGTAGAAGCATGTCTTGAGACACAACCTCCTTTAGCATGGGTTCCTGAATGACTACAACTCATACAGCTTTCTGCCCACCCAACATGTAATGTAAGCAGAAATACTTTTATTGTTACTGTTGCGGTCCGGGAGCCACACGCCTGGAGTCGAGTTCCCCGGTAAATGCGACCCGTGTCCCAACCAAGGACACCAGAGAATCACCAACACCAAGTAGAAAGATTAGCAAAGGATTTATACAAGTATAGAAGCTTACACAAACTGGACAGGGTCCCACTCGGAGAGAAGTGAGTGAGACCCCGACTAACAGTCGGGCGAGGCCTTTATACCCTTCACAGGGCGGGAAGTCCCCAAGGCGGGAGGGAGCTCTTTAATTTTGAATCAGCCAATCAGGAACCCGGTTCTCCCCGCCCCAAGCAAGTTTCTTACAGAAGCCAAAATGTGCTGTAAGCCCTGAAGCTGTTCTTGCGTTTCTTTCGTCACATTACTCCACTGAGATTTTAGAGCATTTTTTTGCTTCTTATCACAGCACCCCTAATCTATCCTGACCAATGTAGTGACCAGTATGTTTATCTCTGTAGGAGGAAAACATTAAGCAAAAAAGGAAATCCACAGCCATAAACTTAAAAAAAAAAAAAAAGCTACAATGGACTATATATTAATTTTTACTTTTGTATGGTAAAAGACACTACAAAGAAATCATATGCTAGAAAAAACACTTGCAATACATATATAAAAGTTTAACATTAGCTATCTTCAAAGACCATCAATCAATTGATAATAAAACCACCCAACAGAAACAACAGGTAAAGGATACAGGAAGTTGAGGTGGACATTTGTCCTTTCCTTCTCCAGCATTGTTTTTCCTTCTGCCAAAAGCACATAGATTCTCCTTTGGAGAAACTGCTCATCTTACATTCTCAGGCACGTGATTGGGTAGGTTTGACCACACCCTCAGCTCCAATGGGTCCCAGACTAGATTGAGTCACATGCCAAACTCTGAACCAATCATTGAGATTGGGAATGATTGGATAAATGTTGGCATTTCCATGAGATATTTCTGAACAGCTTTTTAAAAATGAGATTGCTCTAGTATGCTTACATGGAAACATGTGCATAATATATAGTTTAATGAAACAAGCAAGTTTCCAAGTAACATGTATACTCTGACCACAATTTTTTCTAAATATAAAGGGGGAAAAGCCTATAATACATGTGAATATATCTTTGTATGAGCACAGAGAAAAGCGTGTAACATACAGACAATATCGTTAACACTGTGTGCTTGCTGTTAGACCATTGTCATTCTGCTTTGTGACGCTAGGGCTGAGACTCCACAAACCGCATTTCTGGTTTGCCAGCTGCTGTCTGTCACACTCTGTTAATACGGGGTGCTGGAGGGACTTCCTATTTGTCTCCTGAGGGCTTCCTGTTCCTGTCAGAGTAGCCCCAGTAATTTTTCACCCTGGCAGCAACAGGATTTTCCACATCCCCAGAATGAGCTTCTTGATGACCCTTTAGAGCACTGGCACTCCAGTGCCCGCTCCTCAGAGGTCTGGGTCCCATCTCCACAAGGCCCCTTCTCCAAGTTTCTGGGTTCAAACAACCTTGGCCAATTCCCTTTTTTCACCAGCCCTAGGAGTGGGGAGCCACTTCCTGCGGCTTCTCTGTTATCTCAATGCCCCCTTTTGCCTCCTCAGTCCTCTAGCACCTGTTAAGTCAATTGTACTAGTTTGCTATTGCTGCTCTAATAGGTTATCACAAACCTAGTGACTTAAAACAACGCACATGGGCTTCCCTGGTGGTGCAGTGGATAAGAATCTGTCTGCCAATGCAGGGGACACGGGTTCGAGCCCTGGTCCAGGAAGATCCCACATGCTGCAGAGCAACTAAGCCTGTGCACC
>NW_006769413.1:697649-711054 GCF_000442215.2 Lipotes vexillifer
CTGAGCTCTAGAGCCTGCGAGCCACAACTACTGAGCCCATAGGCCACAGCTACTGAAGCCTGAGTGCCTAGAGCCCATGCTCCACAACAAGAGAAGCCACAACAATGAGAAGCCTGCACACCACAACGAAGAGTAGCCCTCACTCACCGCAACTAGAGAAAGCCCGTGCACAGCAACGAAGACCCAACGCAGCCAAAACATGAATAAATAAATTTATAAACAAACAGGGCTTCCCTGGTGGCGCAGTGGTTGAGAGTCCGCCTGCCGATGCGGGGGACACAGGTTCATTCCCCGGTCTGGGAAGATCCCACATGCCGTGGAGAGGCTGGGCCCGTGAGCCATGGCCGCTGAGCCTGTGCGTCTGGAGCCTGTGCTCCACAACGGGAAAGGCCACAACAGTGAGAGGCCCGCGTACCGCAAAACAAAACAAAACAAAAACAACAAACAAACAACACACCTTTATTATCTTACAGTTCTGGAGATCAGAAGTCCAAAATGGGTTTCACTGGGCTAAAATCAAGGTGTTAGCAAGCCTTCATTCCTTCCAGAGGGGCTAGAAAAGAATCTCTATCCTTGCATTTTCCAGCTTCTAAAAGCTGCCCACAGTTTTTGGTTCATGGCCCCCCTCCTCCACCTTCAAAGACAGCAGCACAGGACCTTCAAATCTCTCTCTGACTCTCCTGTTTCCCTCTATTCCTTTAAAGGACCCTTGTGATTACATTGGACCCACATTAATAATCCATGATAATGAAATTTCCACATTTAATCATGCAGGAAAATGTTAAAAATATATGAACATTTAATGGGACATTTACCATATAATGGGACTATCCCATTATAAAATAATAGATACCCTACAATCCAATTTTCAAAAAGTGTATTTATACATGGAAAAACTGTGGACAGATATACTCTAACACATTAAACAGTGGTTATCTCAGAGTATGGGGTTTTGAGTAATTTTTATTTAAAATGTTTATTTCCTTGTATCTTTTAAGAGAAAAGTTAGATGTGTCATACACACACACACACACACACACACACACACACACACACACACATAGACAGAGAGGGAGAGAGAGAGCTTGATTTATATATATCTTTGAGATACAACTTAGGGGCCCTACTGCTTTTTCACCTGTAACTCTTTAGCTACAGAGTAATATTACAATTCCTAAGTTACTGCTTTCCGCATCCCACACAACAAGGTAAAACAAAGTAGCTCTAAGAACCAACAAGCGGTCCTGATCCCAGCAAGAACTGCCTAAGAACTAGCCAGCTACTCTTCAAAGCCTGTGGCAAACAGCAATCTTTCCATCCGTCCCCTCCTCCTCCCACTCCAGGTGACTGTCACTGCACCTCCTCTGCATGCCCTAGGCACCTTAGTGGCACCTCAGAGGCATTCATATAAAGAATCTTCCCACCTAGAATAGAAGCACCTGTGGGCAGGAATCCCATTTTAGTTTGAGAATTAGTCTCAGTACGTAATATGAGTGATAGCTTTGGGGTCATTAAGCCCTACTTAATCTCCGACAAGTGTCTTGAGTTCTCTGAGTCTCAGTGTTCTCATCTGCAATTTGGGATAATAAGGTCCACGTGACATGAGCGTAGCGGTATAACTGCTTAGAATCAGGGCTTTGGAGTTGAACTGGGCTTCTTATCCAAGCTCTACCACTTGTGTGCTTTGTATCCTTAGGCAAGTCACTCTACCTCTGAGCCTGAATCTCCTCCTCTACATACGAAGAATCATTGTAATACCTATTTCAGAGGTTTGGTGGAGGGTAAATGAGAATGTAATCGTGATGACCTCACTGGTCCTAGGATCAGCATCACCTTTCCCCCAGTTGACGGCATTGGCCTCCTCACGTCTCCATGCTTCTCCCTCCAGTCTCTGCTCAACACAACAGCCAGGGTGCTCCAGCTGAAGCTCCATTACATTCTGTCATTCCCTGCCAGTGGGCATCAGCAAACTATGACTTACAGGCCAAATACAGCCCATAAGCTCAAAATGGTTTTCACATTTTCAAATGGTTGGGGAAAAAAAATCAAAAGGGGAATAATATTTTGTGACACATGAAAATTATACAAAATTCCAACAGTGTACATAAATCGAGTTTTCTTGGACCACAGCTACACTGGTTTGTTCACACAGTGTACCTCCACGGCAGATGGCAGCTTTCTGAGTAGTTGTGACAGAGACTATACCGCCAGCAAAAGCTAGGATATTTACTATTGGGCCCTGTACGGAAAAAGTTACCAACCCTTGCTTTAAAACACAGATTAACAAAACAAAACAAAAACACCCTGAGGGCTTCCATCACACTCAAACGGCACTTTCCCAGAGAGACCACCTATTTAATATCAATCCCCCTCTGTACCTACTAATGTAGCCACTCCTGATCCACCTAACTCAGCTCTATTCTTTTCCACAGTAATCGTCATCTTCTAACACTCCACTTAATTTACTTATTTATTACCCCTGTGGGCCTGTCTCTCCCACCAGAATGAAATCTCTTCCAGGGCAGGGATTTTTGTCCACTGATGGCTCCCAGCACTTACACCTAAAACAAATGTGTTGAATAAATAAGTGAAGTAAAAGAAAACATAGGGGCTTCCCTGGTGGAGCAGTGGTTGAGAATCCGCCTGCCGATGTAGGGGACACGGGTTCGTGCCCCGGTCCGGGAAGATCCCACATGCCGCAGAGCGGCTGGACCCGTGAGCCATGGCCGCTGAGCCTGACGCGTCCGGAGCCCCTCAACGGGAGAGGCCACAACAGTGAGAGACCCGCATACCGCAAAAAAAAAAAGAAAACA
Source organism: Lipotes vexillifer (assembly GCF_000442215.2). Classification (NCBI taxonomy): domain Eukaryota; kingdom Metazoa; phylum Chordata; class Mammalia; order Artiodactyla; family Lipotidae; genus Lipotes; species Lipotes vexillifer. The sequence goes on from NW_006769413.1 coordinate 700,463, forward strand.
TAAAGCATTAAGCACTGTGCCTAGACCATAGCAAGTGCATCAAAGCACTTACTACTGTTTTTATTTTTATTATTATTGTGTGTGTGTGTGTGTGGTATGCGGGCCTCTCACTGTTGTGGCCTCTCCCGTTGCGGAGCACAGGCTCCAGACGCGCAGGCTCAGCAGCCATGGCTCACGGGCCCAGCCGCTCCGCGGCACGTGGGATCTTCCCGGACCGGGGCACGAACCCGTGTCCCCTGCATCGGCAGGCGGACTCTCAACCACTGCACCACCAGGGAAGCCCGTTTTTATTATTTTTGATTGATTAGTAGTATGTATACAAGTGCATAACTTAAAACAAACTCGTAGATTTTAATTTCCTTCCCTTCCTTTTATATCTTACAGCGTTTGGAAAAGTGTCTTATCCTTACTAAGCCCTCACTACTCTGATGACTTTTCACTCACCCCTGTGCCCATCCGTATCAAGCCAAATACTGGGCCTCTAATCCTTGTCCTGTCCAGCTCCCAACATTCAGCTCTGTGGCTCTGTCACCAGGGGGAAAGTCTGCATGTGATTGAAGGGATACTAATGGCCCCATCTTACCAGATCTGCCTGAACTACTGTGGACGGTGCTGTAAAGAACTGTAGTTCTGATACCAACCTCAGAAAGAGTATTCAAAGGCAAAACACTTAGGAGGTCTGGATGCTTGTACCTAAGATAAAACTGTTATAAAGTCTCCCGGGTTTGGAAAAAACCTGGCTGTGTAATCACCATGGCTTGGCTTTGTTTAAATAAGAGTGTTTGAGGAATGCGTTCAGGACTATTTAAACCCAGATCATTTAAATTCTAAAGAATTCAAAAAATAAGGGTAAACACTTAAATGATTTTAAAGATAAGCAAGATAGGAGACTATATAACTTATAGAGCTTCCACCCTTCATTCTGAGGATCAAGTGATTTTATGTGGAATGTCTGGGGGGAAATAAAGGTAGGGGGTGGGGGAGATGGAGTCCAGGTGTACAATGAAGTCATACATCTTGGATTTTCTGGGGGCACACTTAATATCAAATCTTGTGGTATTAACAGACAGTGTATCTTGGATTTTTATTTCTGAGAATATGGCCATTTTAATCCATTTAGATCATCTATTCCAACACCCTTATTTTACAAAGAAGAACATGAGGCCCAGAGAGGGATTTGCAAATGCTAGGCATAATTCCTGGCACATAGGTGCTAACTAAATATTTGCCAACTACCTAAAATTGGACCAATGACTTGCTCAAAATTAGTAAGTTGAGGAGTTAGGACACTTCCTTCGGCCCTTTCAGCTAGAGACCATCAAGCCCGCCATGTGCAGCCTCAACTCCACACAGGCACCAGGCCAGTATTTACCACCATAGAGAGCATTAGCCAACACAGGTCCTTCAGGCAGGTGGGTTTAGGATCAAGTGAGCTTCTGTACCCTTGTTGGGGCCTCTGGGCACCAGTTATATATTTCTCCAATGCCTATCTCACTGGTAGCACGTGATGCCATTTTTAAAAAATTAACAATGATTTTTTTTTAAATTTAATTAATTTATTATTTTTATTTTTTGGCTGTGTTGGGTCTTTGTTACTGCGTGCAGACTTTCTCTAGTTGCAGTGAGCGGGAGCTACTCTTCATTGAGGTCCGCGGGCTTCTCAGTGCGGTGGCTTCTCTTGTTGCGGAGCACGGGCTCTAGGTGCACAGGCTTCAGTAGTTGTGGCCTGCAGGCTCTAGAGTGCAGGCTCAGTAGTTGCACATGGGCTTAGTCACTCCGTGGCATGTAGGATCTTCCTGGATCAGGGCTCAAACCCGTGTCCCCTGCAGTGGCAGGAAGATTCTTAACCACTGTGCCACCAGGGAAGCCCCAGTGACACCATTCTTACAGACAAAAGGGACACAGTCCCTTTTGAGAAAGCTGTCTTGCTCTGAGTCAGGTAGCTCTGCAACCTATGCCCCCATCTGATTAGATAGAGGATAAGGCCCAGGTCAATGGTGGCCATTTTTATAGACTGGAAATACGGGAAGTCTGGAGGGTGCCAGGCATGAGACTCTGACAAACAGGCACCTTCTCCACAGCAGAGTGACTGGTGGACCCACCAGAACTACTCTTTAAGGCACAGTCAAACAGAAGATGTAGGGAATGCTGTGATGTGCCACCACATCCCCCCTTTAGGATTGAGGCACTCATTTTTCCCCACTGTAGGCATTCTTGGCTATTCATGACCCACCCCTCTTCTAGACTTGCCCTCAGCCAAATTATACCCCTTCCCCAGGAGCAGCCAGCATCTAATGCCTTGTGAGAGTACAAAGGCCTGACCCCATCGTCTCAATCTGAAGCACCTTTGAAAGGCCATTCCAACTCCAGAATTCCCCATGGGGTTGGCTGAGGCCTTTGTATTGACTGCATCGAAGTCCAACTTCTCCCTTATCTCTTACTCCTCATAGGTATTGATCTTGAGAGTTCTTTGCAATAAACTTTCTGCAGACAAATAGCCACCTCAGAGTCTTTTCCTAGGGAATTCTAAGACAGAAGGGGAAGCAGACAGTGGAACAGAAGCCTAGACACGTTCAGAGAAGACACTGAGCAAAAGGCATGAGGTAGCAGACACCATGTCCTTGCAGAAACCGTTCAGAAGTCAGGAGCTACAGTTAAAAGGAGAGAAGAAAAGTTGAGAAAGCTCAAATCACTTTCCCAATGCATTGTTAAAATCAGCTGAAGTAACCTGAAGTTGTCTCCTTTCCTTCTAACCAGAAAGAGCCTTAGGAACACACTCAGCTGGGCATCTGCCTCCTGTCCTTATTGTTTTTCCACTTCCTGCCTTGACTCTGGGACCACGTGGCCAGGACACTCTGCCCACATTCGTCAGCCTCTCCCTTTGAGGACCTGGCCAGTATTCTCTAAACCCCCAACTTCTGGCTGCCGTCTACTTCTGAATCAACTGATGACCCAGAAAAAAAGTGCTTCCTCCTGTCTGACTGTGAGTACTGCATGTCCCTTTGGACACTGTCTTGGATTGCTGCCCCCCCCACCGCCGCCCCGGGGGCTAGTTTGATGGCAGGGTCATTTTCCCTAGCTCCATGCCCTCAGGCTCTGGCTCCCGTTCTCTCCCCATTATCCCATGATGTTGAGGGTACAGCCAAGTACACTCAGGTTCTATAATCTCCTTTTCCTTTTTGGTTTTAGTTTCACCTCTAAGAAAATACAGACATGGCTTCTTACAATTTTAGTTTTTGTCCCCTCATTTCTCGCTCTCTTTGTCTGCATGTCTCATCCTTTAGCAAGAAACCTTCTTAAGTTTTAAAACTTCATTAGGTCAGAACTAAGGGTTATGGAGAACATCTAACTGGTAGAATAAAGTGTTCACAGTGAGTCTGAAATATTAGTTCAACTATTTCTTGTCATAATATAAAAGATGATGGATCGTTAAAAGTTGCTTTAAAATGGATTTATTTACTTATTTTTTTAAATGTTAGTATGCAAAAGTTTAAACATACACACAAGAAATCATATACTTCACGTGCCCATCATCCAGCCTAATTTATCTAAAATGTACATATTTATTCTACTTTGTTCAGTTAAGTGAACGCAGTCAGTAGATGATGAATCAACTAATTTACCTGCAGGTAACTCAAGGTCAACCTAAAATGACAACTACTGATCACTTTGTCTGACTGACCTGCGCATTCTGTGCCTCCCACATTGAATTGGTTGGCAAAAATGAATGATTCTCCTACACATCTCTTGACTTTATCCCCTTCTATCTCCACCCTACTTCTATAGTTTAGGGACCTCAGTCGTCTCTTGACTGTGTAACTAGATTTTATATCTTGAAATTTTAATATGTTGTCAGTTCCCACCCACCCCCATATTTGCTCGTCTCGATTCCTCCCATTCAAGCAGAGGGTCAGCTCTGAACTCTGAAATCTTGAGAAAGATCTGATGCAGAGCAGAAGAGGCAGAAGCAGGCAAAGCTATCTCACTTTTGTTTTCCCAAAACCCAAGGAGCTTGAGGGAAAATTAAAGGGTTTGCAAAGGAAAGAAAGGAAGAACGATATTTGCAGGTATAGATAGCATCTAGGGGCAAAAACAGAGTTCCTTGGTGGGGGAGGTCCCTGCTCCACAGGGAGCCTGGTTCTGATTCCTGGGAGGTAGCAAGTCCCCAGGGAGGAATGGCTACTGGCTGCATCTAGGCTGGGTGACTATAAGCAGACTCACAATAGATGCCCAAATCCCCAGCATGGCACAAAGATAACAGAGAATTGCTGGGCCTAAAGGGACCATGTGGGCAGGACTGTTGGTTGTCTCAGTGGTACCACATGTCTGATGGGAGCACATTGCCACACACCCCCACCTCAGCACTGGGGGAGACTCTGGAGCTGTACAGCACTGCTCCTGTCAGTGAAGCAGGGAAGAACTCAGTTCCAAGTCTCAGCGGGATGGCCAGTGAGTCAGTTAAGTAACTTGCCCACGTTTATACAACTGCTAATGCATGGCAGAGCTGGTATTTAAGGCCAGGTCTCTCGGCTTTACCCCCCCACCCAATTACTCTTATAGAATTGCACACCTCCATCAGCTTCCTGAAGAGTGACCGATACCCTTCTGTCCCAGAGGCATGAGGGTGTATCAGACACAGTTTCAGGTGACCCCTCTCCTGAGGCAGCTGCGGGAGGTGAAGGAGCTCAGGCTGGCATAGCCTCAGACGCTCTAAGACTCACTGAGCCATATGATGGTGTCTGGCCTCAGGCTTCTCTTGAAATGGAGCTACAACACCTACATCATAGGGTTGCTGGTGAGCATGAGATAAGATAATGGAGATGAAATGTACTATAACAAATGTCTGGGTTTAGGAAAAATATCAGGAAGAACAATAACAACTAGCACTTTCATAGTAATAGTGACGCCCTGAGGCCTGCTGGACCTTCTAGGGCAGTTCAGTTCCTGGAGACCAAGCTCTCTGGGATCTCAACCTCTGCATAGCCTGCTCCCTTTTCCTGGAACATCTTGCCCTGCCCTGCCCTCCCCTCCCTTTGCAAACTCCTATTGATCTGGTCTCACTGTAAAATGTCACTGCTTCTGAAGGCCCTCCATGAACCATGTGTGACAAGCCCCTTCTCTGGGCAGCCCTACCTGCACGCATTGCCCCTTTAGCACTGAAATTCCCTCACTCACCAGCCCATCAGCACACTCCTCTTCCCCTCAGCCTCCCCTCTCCAACTAAACTAGCAAGCTCCTGGAGAATGGGGGCTGTGTCTTGTTTATCGTTGTATTTCTAAGGTCTAGAAGAGGGCCTCACATATAATAGACACACAGTATTTCAAAATCTGTTAAATGAAGAAAGGTACAAATATACCCTCTGAGTCATCAAACACAGATTCACTTATGGCCCCCAATAGTTTCAGTGCCAAGTATGTCTTACTATAATTGAATTTCCTAAAAATTGGTAATGCAAATACAGTTTAAATATAACATAGCTAGTCACCAACCACCCATAAGCAGAACATAAGTTGCTCCTTGAAGGGCTTGATAATTCTTTGGCTTACCTAAGAAAGTTCAAGAAACATTTGCTGAAAACATTCTCTGACATAAATCGTACCAGTGTTTATTAGGTCGGTCTCCCAAGGCAAGCTTACAGGTTTGCCTTGTGCACGGCAAAGGAAACCATAAACAAAACAAAAAGACAACCTAAGGAATGGGTAGAAAATATCTGCAAACCATGCGACCAACAAGAGCTTGATTTCCAAAATATACAAATAGCTCATACAACTAAACAACAAAAACCCAAACGACCCAATTGAAAAATGGGCAGAAGACCTAAATACTGTAGACATTTCTCCAAAGAAGACATACAGAAGGCCAAGAGGTAAATGAAAAGATGCTCAACATCACTAATAATTAGAGAAATGCAAATCAAAACTACAATGAGGTACCACCTCACACTGGTCAGAATGGCCATCATTAAAAAGCCTAAAAATAACAAATTCTGGAGAGGATGTGGAGAAAAGGGAACCCTCCTACACTGTTGGTAGGAATGTAAGTTGGTGCAGCCACTATGGAAAACAGTACAGAGGTTCTTCAAAAAACTGAAAATAGAATTACCATATGATCCAGCAGTCTCACTCCTGGGCATATGTCCAGACAAAACTATAATTCAAAAAGACTCATGCACCCCTATGTTCACAGCAACTCTATTCACAATAGCCAAGACATGGAAACAACCTAAATGTCTATCAACAGATGAATGGATAAAGAAAATGTGGTACACATATACAATGGAATACTATTCAGCCATAAAAAGACCAAAATAATGCCATTTGCAGCAACTGAATGGAACTAGAGGTTATCATACTAAGTGAAGTAAGTCAGAAAGAGAAAGACAAATACCATATGATATCACTTACATGTGGAATTGTTGGGGGGCACCCCACAGGCCTACAAGGCCTGTGCTTGCCCAGCCTCAAGACTGAAGAAAGAGTCCAGAGTCAGCAATAGAGACATCAGTGGTTTAATGGATGGGGGAGCTTACACAGCTGAAGCAAGGTCCTGGAGTGACACCCCACCGTGTGTGGTGGACGGCAGGCAGGACATCGTGGTGGTCTTTGCTCCTGAGGGGGAGGGGAGATGATCAGTTATAGGGGAATTGACATCAGGTGGGCTCATTAGTTACCAGGGAAACCAGTAGAGGAGCATGTCTCTCAGTGCCCCTTTGATAAGAACAATCACTAGCTGGGCCCTGGGGCAAGTATGTAGGAAAGGTCAGTCATGTGTGTAAGATATAGTTGAAGCAGGCACTGGTCAGCCAGGGGATGTACAGAGAGCAAGAGAACAGCCATCTTGAGTGGCCTGACCATACAGGAATCTAAAACATGACACAAATGAACCTATCTACAAAACAGAAACAGACTCACAGACATAGAGAACAGACTTGTAGTTGCCAAGGGCAGGCAGTATGGGGGTGGGACAATGGACTGGGAGTTTGCGGTTAGCAGATGCAAACTATTATATATAGAATGAATAAGCAGCAAGGTCCTACTGTATAGCACAGGGAACTATATTCACTATCCTGAGATAAACCATAATGGAAAAGAATATTTTTTAAAATGTATGTATATGTATAGCTGAATCACTTTGCTGTACAGCAGAAATTAACACAACATTGTAAATCGACAATTAAAAAAGTTCTTGAACCTAAGGAAAAAAAAAGAAAGAAAAAAAAACATTTGCTGAGTAACTGTTCAACATAATATATCCTTCCTTGACCAGTGTGGGGACAAAATTCAGTGCATAAATTCTTACTGCTCACCACAAGCTGAGGTGTGTTCTATGTTTCATAAATTATAAGAATTGGGAACAAGTCTTTTCCTCTTAAAAAAATATCAAAGGCTAGTATATTAAGGCCTGATGCCAGCAGCTATGAGATCGTTGGGATAATCTAAAGTCCAGATTCTAGACAGTCCGGCCTTCAATTTTTTACAGTCTAATACTGGAAGATAATAAAGAGTACACCATTCCCATCTTAACCTTGGCTTCTGCTCAAGTTCACAGATTTGTGCTCCTGTCTTCTGTACCTGAACTGGTCAATGAGAAGTTAATGAACTAAGAAGTCAGCCAAGCCCTAAACCAACAACTGCCCTAAATATTGACTAGACTGATCAGCCACAGACATTTCACAATGAATGATGGGGGAAAATTCAGTCTTACCGCAAAGAGAACCAGATTAAAATGTCTCCCATAACCCCATGGCAAGCAGCTGGGCCATTAAAATCACAAAATGCCACTCAGTCTAACATATTTTGTTTGCCTGATGCCCTCTGGAGCTGTTTATCTCTCTGTAGAGATGACACAGGTATGTGATATCCTGGTTTTATCTTAGGTTGGAGTGAGAACAATGAGGTCTTCTATAAAGATTTGGATGGCTAGTCTCCAGAGAGCTGTCTTTTGCAATACCCAGTGAACTCAGAGTACAAATGATGCATTTACTCCTAAGGAAAAAAAAATGGACATAGAGTTACAGAGTTTTTTCCCTGTCCGGCTTCCATATCTCCCTCAGCTTTGTCTCATAGAAGAAGAAACTGTTATGGGTCCAGGGCTGGGTATCCGGAGCAAGCTGAGCCAAGAATCGCCTTCCCTGGGAATCTAGAACCAAGACAAAGAGATTCCATTTTCAGTGGGACTGGTTTATAGACAAGACTTACAAACTCAGGATCTGGGAGTGACGACTTCTGCCACATGGCCTGTAGAACAAAGAAAGCCAAAATGCAGTCGGAAAGAAGGAGAGGATGAAAAATGAGAGAGAAACTTCTGACAACATTCCACGTTCTTTTCTGAAACTTGGCTACTTATTGGGATTCCGTGAGACTCTTCCGTACCTCATAATAGATCCCTTTCTGCTTAAGTTGGCACAATTTGGTTTCTATTACCGATTTGTAATTACCAGTTACATTTATTCTACTACCAATTTGGCTTAATCTATTGGTCAGAAGATTCAAAACTAATACACAGGCAATTCTGTGGTAAATATAAACTGCAATAGGAATTTGAGCACATACAATACAATGGTGCTAGGACACTGTCAAGAAATTCTTGTGGAATGAATTGAGATCAGTGATTTGCTGGTAAATGCTTAACAACGGGCTTTGTTTGTGGGGAGGTGGGAGGGGTAAGCCCTAATTTGTAGCATTTGCCAATTTCCAAGGTGTAAATGCTCCATTCATGGTCAGTTTCAAGCTATCTATGTGAAGTCAGCACACACAGAGTTAGAGCAGCATACTATTATATAGTGTTTCTACAATACACACACAAAGGATGTAAATTACCTCAAGAGCATTGCTAATAGTAACATGTAGTAAAATAATTAGGAAGTGATGAGTATTGAATAAGTATTTATCACTTTTATTTTAAACAGAATGTATTTAATATATTCCAGTTTATGCAATTTAATTTTAATAATGGCTGTTTAATAACTGAAATTCCTGTAAATTTGACCATCTGCTTTTGCAAACTTGTACAAGCTGGCTCTAGCATACCATGGATTAAGATGAATGTTTGTTGGTCAAGTTCACATACAGGTTTAATACTGGGTTAATATAATAGCTAATACAGAGTAATCTCACCTAACTCTTTACTGTTAGTGCTTGACATGACACATACATTCTTTTGTTGTTGTTGTTCTTTCTAAGTCAGAACTTTCTCATTCCCTTTGGAAGCTTCTAAATTTTTACCCATCCTTCTTTCAAAAGAAGTGATGCCCCACCCTTTACAAGCCCTCATCCCCCGACCCCAAGCTCAAGCTCCCAACCATCTCCTCTGGGACATCAGGTCATTAATTGCAGTTAGCACATCCCAAACCAAACTCATTATTTTCTGCCTGAACTTGCTCTTCCTGCCCCCTCTTCACCTATTTTACACCCTAACCACAAAGAACTGTTTCCTATCTCATTTAATACCATCCCAATTCACTCTGTTTACCAAGGTGGAACTCTGAGTGCAGTGGCTCCTAGCCTTGGCTACATTCAAAAATACCTGCACCTGAGTCCCACAGGCAGCAATTCGGACTTAATTGGTCTGAGGTGTGGCTTGGGCATTGGGGACGGGGAGGCTTAAAAGATTGCCAGGTGATTCTGATGTTCAGCCAAGTTGCAAACCACTGCTTTAGTGTCAACCTTACCGACTCCCTCTTAGCATTTATTATTTTAAATTGGCTGCTAAAGACCAGTCAATTCTGCCTCCAAAATGTCTTTCAATTCCACTGCAAATCTCCATTTCTACTCTCCTTGCTCCATCACTCCCTCACCTGGACTACCATAATTGCTTCTCGACCCATCCCCCACAGTCAATCCATCCTCCTCTAGAACCTCCTCTTGCACTTACCAGAGTAATCTTTCCCAAATACAGGTCTGGTCGTGTCTTAACACACACTGAAAAGCCATTATAGTGGCAAGCAGTTGCACCACAATATTTGGATGCAAGAAACATCGCATCTCATTATCTTTCTCAATCAAATTAAATTGACTTTGAGCATCCATTTTCCAGAAGAGTGGCTTATTATTGACTATCTTCTTTCCTAGAATTATACAAGAATCCCAGGAGGCCCCACCAAGCCAGAAAGTGTGGCCCTTCTAGGTCCATCTTGGTCACTCACTGCTGACATGCTATTTACACAACTTATGAGCCAATTCCATCCCCTTGGAGTCAAGCAGGTCACAAAGATCTTTCACCCAGACTTCCAGGCCCCAGTGTCTAGGGTCTGGCTTCCCTGGGCCACCCTCAATCTGGAGCACTGTGTGCCAGTGGTTGCTCAGGAGTTCACCACCTATGAACCCCCTATTCCAGAACACTCTGTCCCTTGCCTGTCTTGGGGAAACTGATTGCCTCCTCAACCCTGGAAGACTTCCTTCTCCCAGAGGAACTACTTTCAGAGTTCAACACAAAGTCCTGTTTGCTGAAGGGTACCTGGCCTGGCAGGATGAAGCAATCCACTTGGCATAGAGGAGAATCCTGGCCCTGGCCTGGTCTGAGCAGGTCAAATACCTGGGCCCAGAAAGAGTGTGGGGCTGGACTTTCCTGGTGACGCAGTGGTTACGAATCTG
>NW_006769413.1:713249-739204 GCF_000442215.2 Lipotes vexillifer
TTTTTTTTTTTTTTAGATTCCATATATATGTGTTATCATACGGTATTTGTTTTTCTCTTTCTGACTTCACTCTGTATGACAGACTCTAGGTCCATCCACCTCACTACAAAGAACTCAATTTCGTTTCTTTTTATGGCTGAGTAATATTCCATTGTATATATGTGCCACATCTTCTTTATCCATTCATCTGTCGATGGACACTTAGGTTGCTTCCATGACGGACCCAGCTTTTGAGCTGCTGCTAGAGAGGACTTTTGCAAATGCGCTTGAGTCCTTGCAAAGTGATGGTGACCAAAAGGGCCTTCTGGGATGCTGATCTGGTTCTGTTTCTTGATTTGAGCTCTTGGTTACATGGATGTGTTCGCTCGGACCCAGCTTTTGAGCTGCTGCTAGAGAGGACTTTTGCAAATGCGCTTGAGTCCTTGCAAAGTGATGGTGACCAAAAGGGCCTTCTGGGATGCTGATCTGGTTCTGTTTCTTGATTTGAGCTCTTGGTTACATGGATGTGTTCGCTCTGTGAAAAATTCATGAATCTGTACGTTAATGATTTGTATACGTTTCTGTCTTCGTGCATCACTCTACCGTAGCTGGTTTATTTGTCCTGTTAGACTGTGATCCAGGGATGCTTCTTTCATCATCTTTGTATCCAGTATCTAGCACACAGTGGTTATTCTACAAATTATTGTTGAATGTTATAGGCATAAATAATTAAATGAATAAATGGAATTGAAGACTCAGGTGGCAAGGGCTATAGGATTTTATCTAGGGTGGGATGATTAGGTATACAAGAATGGAATTATGAAAAGTGGGGGAGTGAGTAGAGTAGAGGGCCGGTAGGAAGGTTATTTAGAAGTGTTGTGTTCAGACAGGAGGAAGACCAGAGTGAAGTGAGGCACTCATAGAGCACCTGCCAGCACAAGCCACACTGGCATCCCCACACCCTGCCCCACTTTAGGCCAGCTCTCCTTCTTGACGTCCCTATTCTGGGACTGCAATCCTCCCCGTCACTAAGGCACCAAAACACCAAAACTCCTCTTTTCTCTCTTTTTTGTCCCCCTCCACCTTCCATTTGCTGCCAAACTAAATGTTTCTTTAATCAATCCTCCTTCCATTCCCATCACTGGCCCTCTTGTTAAGATCCTCCTGGATTCTTAGTCTAATTTTTCCTACCTGGTCTCCCTGTTAGGACTTTATGTGACATGGAAATGGACTGATTTTTTTGAAAAGAAAAGAAAAAAGACTGGAAGGGAAGTTTCATTAAAAGATTACAGGGATGGGGCTTCCCTGGTGGCACAATGGTTAAGAATCCACCTGCCAATGCAGGGTACACGGGTTCGAGGCCTGGTCCGGGAAGATCCCACATGCCGCGGAGCAACTAAGCCCACGCGCCACAACTACTGAGCCTGCGCTCTAGAGCCCACGAGCCACAACTACTGAACCCACCTGCCACAACTACTGAAGCCTGCGCCTACAGCCTGTGCTCCGCAACAAGAGAAGCCACTGCAACGAGAAGCCCACTCACTGCAACGAAGAGTAGCCCCCACTCGCCACAACTAGAGAAAGCCCACGCACAGCAACGAAGACCCAACACAGCCAAAAATAAATAAATAAAATAAATAAACCTATCTATATATATATAAAAGAAAAGATTACAGGGATGACCTACGGAACCTCAAAAAAAAAAAAAAAAAAAAGCTAGAGTTAGGGACAAGAAAATTCACCAAGGCTCGTTTGCTGCCTCTTTCTGTGCACCTCTTGGTAATTTGAGTCTATGTATCTTTCTCCTGTTCCTCAGACCTCATGGTGGAAATCATGGCCATTGACCCACACACCGAAGTTTTACATCAGCTTCCAAGAGACCACACCAGACAGGGATGAGAATCTCCCAGGCTCAATACCAAATTCCCATGCAAGGGACTCTGATTAGTCCCCTGGGTCAGGCCTCTGCCCTGGAATCACTCAGTTGGGTTCTGGGGACAGCATCCAACTGCGACAAAGACTGTCCATGATTGAGCACCGTTGCCATGAGGAAGGGGTGGGGCCGTTACCAGAGAAGAGCGGCTGGACAAACAACCCAAGGATGAATTTACACCTTTGGCTTTGAATCTGCCTGGCAAGCCACCACAGGTCTATCCTTCCCAAAGGAGAGCTCTGATCAGGTCACTTTCACTCAGCAACTTGACCTCAGCTGCAGGGTCACCTCACCTGTGGTCATGCCCCAGGGCAGCCTATAGCTGCCCTACAGTGAGACCAAGAGAGGTGGGGGGGTCTATAGTCCTGGCCATTAACCTGACCTGGGACAAAGCTGCCAGGCACTGTTCCTGGCAGAATTCCCCACCCAGTTGGCTGAGGTTTTGCCAAGCTTGCATTGCAATTCCATTTCCTCCTCTGTCCTTCCTGCTTCCTCTCACTTCCTTCCGTGGTTGTTGACTCTAATGCACTCTGTCTCCATGTCTGCTTCCAGAGGAGCCAAGCTTTGACAATTGCACGGATCCTTCTGCCCACCTAGGTTTCCCATTTCCTATCATCTCTTCCTGCCTCAATTCATCCTACCCTTCAGATGCCACCTCTTCTCAGAAGCTTTGCCTAGATGCCCCAATCAGATGTATTCTCTCCATCCAGTAATCTCTGTCACCACCTCAGATGGTGTACCTTTTTTACTGAACTTGTCTGATTCTCCCCAGTATTGTAGCTATTTGTGAGCCTTTCCACCAATCCCCCAACCTTCCCATAATAAAGGGTGTTCTATAATGTTTACTAAATGAATGAGTGAATACAAAGAAAGGAGGAGGAAGAAAATAACTTGGAGAAAATCTACGTAGACATTTGCTGAAAGCAGAGACCAGGAGTTATAGGATGAGATGCCAAGTCCTGTGAATTTCATAACTCTGTCATCCTACTTATGAGTGTTTGCCCATAGTAGGCACTCAAAAAATGCAACTCTTCCAGAGACCAAAATGGGACAGGAGATAAAGGAAATAGATGTCTTAGACTAGGGCAACTGTTCTCAAATCATTTGGTCTTAGGATTACTTTACCCTCTTAAAAATTATCAAGGATCCTAAGAACTTTTGTTTATGTGGGCTGTATCTGTCACTATCTACAGTATTAAAAATTAAAAATGAGGACATTTTAAAATATTGTTTTATTCTTTTGAAAATAACAAACTTGCGTTACATGTTGACATAAATAATATCATTTATGAAAAATAACTATATTTTCCACACTAAAAATGGTGAGAAGAGTGGCATTGCAAATTCCTTTGATGTTTGGCTAACAGAAGACAGCTGGATTCTCATATCTGCTTTTGCATTCAATCTGTGACATGTTGTTTTGGTTCAAGTACATGCAGAAAACCTAGCCTCACACAGATATGTAGATGGAGAAGGGAGGAGTATTTTAAAAGCCTTTTCAGATAATTGTGAATATTCCTCTTTGCTATCACTCTAAACCTTATTAAGTTTAACTTTATTAAATCAAATAAGTTTCTTAAAGGTCAGTTTCAATGTGGATTATGAAACCACATCACGAACCTTTCCCACTCTGTTATATTAAAATCCATGTACTTTGAATGGATCCTTTTACTCTTGTGTGATTTTGTAACATTATGTTTTGGTCATTTAGAAAGTATTGGCTCACTGAGTTATACAGAACTTCCAAATGTTGACATAGCTCATTGTATAATATCAAAAAAAGATCACGTTTGTTAATATCGCCACTAATCTCATCAGAAAAGTCTTTCAGTGTTGGTAAGCTGTCAAGTTCTCAATGGCAAATACAGGTTTTCCAAACTCCTAGTTTTCAGTTAAAAACCTGAATTTTATCATTGGCAACAAATGCTATCAGTTGCTTTCCTTAAGGTGACTGGCTTACTTTGTTTATATTTAAGAGAATGTCTACCAAATATTCAAGTTTCAATAACCATCCTTGTCAGTTTTTGTCAGTCTTCTTTCAAGTAAAAACAGTGTTTCAGGAAAAAAACAGGGAATTCAGTTTGCATCTCAGAACAATTACACTTCTCCTTGAGACAACCATTGTTCTTCAGTAGTTAGTAGACGTGCTTTACTTGTACTTTCCATTTCATCATACAGGATAGTATTAAAAAGACAGGTACTAAAGGGTCAAGATTTAATAAAAGTAATACTTTTACTGCTTCCTTAAGGACACTCTTAAGTGAATCCAGCTTTTCTTTTCAAACTGAGAGTGCAGCGTGGTGAAAAATGCAACATCTACCAGTAAACTTTGCTGCCACTGCCTTACTTCATGCTAGGGTGCCAGCAATTGTGCCCATCACTGCTTTTGTACCATCACATCATTGCTTTTGCACCATCAGTGCAAATGTTAACCTTGGGAAAAAAGCCAATTAACATCTTCGTATTATTATGAAAATAGTCTTGACAGACCCCCTGGAATGGTCTTGGGATCAACAAGGGTCCACGAACCACACTCTGTAACAGCTGGACTATAGGAAAGAAATTGAGAAAACAATAAGTCATAACTCAGGCTTCCCTGATGGCGCAGCGGTTAAGAATCCGCCTGCCAATGCAGGGGACTCCAGTTCGAGCCCTGGTCCGGGAAGATCCCACATGCTGCAGAGCAACTAAGCCCATGTGCCACAACTACTGAGCCTGCGTGTCACAACTACTGAAGCCCGCAGGCCTAGAGCCTGTGCTCTGCAACAAGAGAAGCCACCGCAATGAGAAGCCCGCGCACCGCAACCAAGAGTAGCCCTCGCTCACCACAACTAGAAGAAAGCATGCACGCAGCAATGAAGACCCAACGCAGCCAAAAAAAAAAAAAAAAAAAAAAAAAAAAAAAGTCATAACTCAAAGGGATTATGGCTAGAGAAGGGATTTGGGGAACTACAGGGAAATTTGAAGACAGAGTCCCTGGAAGGGACCATAGAAGACCCCTAGGGTTGGCAGATTTCGTAACTGAAGTTTTGGTTATCTTTGTTTTTAAGTCCTCTAGGGAGACCTCACCCCTTTATTGCCTGTACCTGGGGAGGACTGCTCCCAACACTAGTTCTTTTTTTTTTAATTTAATTTAATTTATTTTTTATACAGCAGGTTCTTACTAGTTATCTATTTTATACATATTATTGTATATATGTCAATCCCAATCTCCCAATTCATCACACACACCCCCTTTCCCCCCTTGGTGTCCATACGTTTGTTCTCTGCATCTGTGTCTCTATTTCTGCCTTGCAAACCGGTTCATCTGTACCATTTTTCTAGATTCTACATATATGCGTTAATATACGATATTTCCAACACTAATTCTTATTACACCCCTGTTTTTTGTTTTCTGGCTGCTCAGGGAGATCTTAGTTCCCCGCCCCTGCAGTGCAAATGCTGAGTCTTAACCACTGGACCACTGGGGAAGTCCCTACACCCCTGTTTTTATGAGACCCTGAAGGCCTGTGACCTGCCTGCAGTTCTCTACCCTCTACCTCTTTTTTACTTTATTATTTTCTACTTTGGGGCACAAATGCATTTGGGGGGAAGTGACATTTGTTCTGTAATTCATCAATTCTGATATGTACATCATTTTCACATTATAAAATCCCTGAAATTGAGACATCTATAGCAATCAATGGCATCTTATAATTGCTTTTGGCCAGTTAGGGGTCATGGCACAGTTGGCACCACCCATGCATATGTGAACTTGGTTATTGTTTCTTGTGACCTGAGTAGACTGCTGCAAACTGCCAATGTCTCTGTCAACAAACCATTTAGAAAACATTTCGGGAAGGACCATGAGTCCTGCTTGTTTGAAAACCTCTGTTGACATCTTCTGGTAAGATCAACTAACAGAATGGAAGGCAGGGGTTTGTCAGAAACAATTACAGAGTACTCCTTGAGGATACATTGCATCACTAATGCTCTTGGGGGCAGAAAGGACAATATTGTGTGGAAAACAGACTGATTACTCTCAGCTGAAAAGTGACCTAGGAGAGTTGGCCTTGGAATGTGAAGATATTTCAGGAATACCTTAGCCAATTTATTTGTCTATATTTCCCTTTTTGTACATGAATGCTATGTAATAAAAGCAAATGTCTAAATGAGTCTGAGAGAGCTCTTTCAATAAGTATAAAATGAGAAGTCTAATACAGATGGCCAATAGGCACATGAAAAGATGCTCAGCATCGTTAATTATTAGAGGAAGGCAAATCAAAACTGCAGTAAGGTACCATCTCACACCGGTCAGAATGGCCATCATCAAAAAGTCTACAAATAACAAATGCTGGAGAGGATGTGAAGAAAAGGGAACCCTCCTACACTGTTGGGGGGAATGTAAGTTGGTGCAGCCACTATGGATAACAGTATGGAGGTTCCTCAAAAACCTAAAAATAGAGTTGCCATATGATCCAATAATCCCACTCCTGGGTATATTTCCAGACAAAACTATAATTCAGAAAGACTCATGCACCCCTATGTTCATAGCAGCACTATTCACAGTAGCCAAGACACAGAAACAACCTAAATGTCCATCAGCAGATGAGTGGATAAAGAAGATGTGGTACATATATACAATGGACTATTATTCAGCCATAAAAAGAATGAAATTATGCCATTTGCAGCAACATGGATGGGCCTAAAGATTATCACACTAAATGAAGTAAGTCAGACAGAGAAAGACAAATACCATATGATATCACTTATATGTGGAATCTAAAATATGACACATATGGAACCTCTCAGAACTCTGCTTTTTAAGGTAGGTCAGAGTTCTAAGGGTAAATTTCAACGGGCCAATATATCATAATTTAAATTACTGAGTTAGAAAAAACAAAGGTTTAGTTTCTAGGCTAAAATAAAGAATTTCTCATTTTAGGATATCTAATTGAAAGCCACTGATAGAATTTAGCTATCAGAAATGTTAAAAGACTGGTTTATAATGGTCTCTTTCTGATACATGAATGCTTATAATAACCATGTACAAATGGAAGTCAAAAGTATACCATGCTTCTTAAATATTAGCAAACAGGGCCATGACTTGCAAATTTTAAAATGTGCAATTACTTTTAAACTACAAATATGTTCCCACCAAGTGCCGATAAATACTTTTATAGTACTTGTTAAAGAAACGTTTCAATATGTATTAAACAAGCAGCCCTAAAAATATGCAACTGTTCGTACTTTATGGAAAAATTAAAGACAAACAACATATAAAATGTGACACATATGAACTTATCTACGGGACAGAAACAGACTCACAGACATAGAAAACAGATTTGTGGTTGCCAAGGGGTAGGGGGAGGGATGGATTGGGAGTTTGGGATTAGTAGATGCAAACTATTATATATAGAATGGATAAACAACAAGGTCCTGCTATATAGTACAGGGAACTATATTCAATATCCTGTGATAAACCCTAACAGAAAAGAATATGAAAAAGAATGTATATATGTATATAACTGAATCACCTTGCTGTACAGTAGAAATTAACATTGTAAATCAACTATACATCAGTAAAATAAAATAAAATGAAAAGTCAAGTGATAAGAAAGTACTGTGTCAGTTTATTTGGCAGCATTTTTTTGTTCATTCTTAGTGATACATAAAATGATGGGTGTATCTTATAACTGAGGTATTTTAGATTTGATGAATTATGGTGGTAATATGTGCATTTAGGTATATCTGAAGTTTTGAAACATGACACTTGTGAGTGAAGAGACTCTAATATAGTTGTTCATTGTTTGTTTCCTTATTGTTTTCTTCCCAATACAAACATTTGCATATACATCATGAAAGATAAAACCAATTTAGAAATGAAGGAGAAAGTCCCCCATCAACTTGGTCCCCAGACATACCACTGTAAAGAGAACAGTGTATATTCTTTCACAAATAAACTAAAATATACTTTTAAATATATTAATTTATTTTTGAAGTATTTGATACTTATAAAAAAATATACGTAATGTATACGTTGTTATGATGCATAAAACTAATAATCATGAACCCACTCCCACTCCATGAATCATCTCCCACTTTAAGAATTATAAATCCCGATAGCACTGCATCTTCTTGTATATGCCTTCCCAAGCCCATCCCCCAGTTTCCCCACCAGGGAAACTGATTTTGTTGTTGTTGTTGTTGTTGTTATTTCTCTTGTTTTCAGTATAATTTTACTATATATGTGTGAATTCCTATACAATGTATTGTTTGTTTTCTTGCCTTTGAACTTTAAAAAAAATAGTATTATTCTGTATATATTCTGCAACACGCTTTCTGCACTCAACATTGTATTTCTGAGATTCATCCATATTAATGCCTATAATTCAGGGTTTCTCAACCTTGACACTGTTGATATATTGGACTGGATAATTTTTTGTTGTGGGGGGCTGTCCAGTGCATATTAGGGCCTGACACATAGTAGCTTCTCAATAAATGTTCTTTCTTTTGTAGCCAACTTGTACACCAAAGTGCTCAGTAATAATATTTGTTGAATGAATGAATGAGTGAATGAATGAACAAATGAACTAAGCCTTTACTCTTCTGGGGCATCTTCCTAGGGCTTCTGCTGCCCTAGGTTATCACTCTTGGCTTGGTTCTTTCACTTAAGCTTTGAATTCTGACTGGATCTGAATTAAATGGTGGCCTTTCGCCATAGCTCATCTCCCTGTGGGAAGCCAAAAGCAACCAGGAGAATACTTGACCCATTCAAAGAAGGTGGCTTCTGGTCAGTTCCATCTCAGTGTCAAAGACCAGAATCTTCTGATTTTCAAGAGAATCCCCAAATTCTGGATTTTATGGATATCTTCTGATATTTAAACATTTGCAAAGGATTCAATTTCTTTTTTTTTTTCATATCACATAGGACAAATTAGAAATGCCTAAGCTTGGCTTTGGCCCTCAGGCAGCCAGTTGACAGCTTTTGCTTCAAGCTAGCCACCATGGTCCTACTTTCATGTGACCACGGAGGTAATGGCTCTTGGCCTTGAGAATAGGACCCATAGGGCCCTAGGACCCTTTCCACTGGAGCTTCTCCGGGCCAAAGATTAAGGGAAGGGGAAGAAAGCCAACATTTGTAGATGCACCCTGCACAAGATTCCCACTCATACCTTCAATTGCTGCAGCAGCCCTGTGAGATAGGTGTTATCATTATCCCCATTTTGACAGAAACAAAAGCTCAGAATTACATCACTTGCTAAAGTTCCACTTTGCTACCTAGTTACAGGCCTAGGATTTGAACCCAGGACTATCTGACTAGACTATAAACTCATTTAGAGAAGAGAGAAACAGTGCCCTATTCCTCTCTGTATTCTTCCAAACACAGGTCTGGGCACGTAGTCAGTGCTCAGTAGGCATGGTTGATTGATTATCAATTGACTGTCTGGAGAAAGACATGCTTATGGCTATATCTTCTCAACACTTAAACAAGAATTTGAGATTCAGTTTGTCTAGGCCCGATAGGCAAACTCCTCTACCAAACAAGAAAACAACACACATGTACAAATACATTGAATTATCTGAATTGAGTTCTTATCTGAATTGGCATCAAAGAGATACAGAAGAGATAGAAATATTTAAAAGAATAGAATAGTGATTACCTACCAGTTTTTCATAAGCTCTTTCCATTCTCCCTGCTTCTCATCCCCCTCAAAAGAACGTCATTAAAAAAAAGGCTCCAGGGCTTCCCTGGTGGCGCAGTGGTTAAGAATCTGCCTGCCAATGCAGCGGACACGGGTTCGAGCC
Source organism: Lipotes vexillifer (assembly GCF_000442215.2). Lineage (NCBI taxonomy): Eukaryota > Metazoa > Chordata > Mammalia > Artiodactyla > Lipotidae > Lipotes > Lipotes vexillifer. Next base: position 722,950 of record NW_006769413.1, read on the forward strand.
CTGGTCTGGGAAGATCCCACATGCCGCGGAGCAACTAGGCCCGTGAGCCACGACTACTGAGCCTGCGCGTCTGGAGCCTGTGCTCCGCAACAAGAGAGGCCGCAACAGTGAGAGGCCTGCGTACTGCGATGAAGAGTGGCCCCCGCTTGCCGTGACTAGAGAGAGCCCTCGCACAGAAACGAAGACCCAACACAGCCAAAAATAAAATAAATAAATAAAATTAAAAAAAAAAAAAAGCTCCAATTATTCTTTCATGAGCATAACCTGAAAAGGATTCCATACACTAAATTAGTGTGAGTGGCTGGTGGTGATGACAATGATACCTCAACTCTGAGCAGTGATTAATATTTCTATGTCAGTATTTTACAATATGGAGCTCAAATTACAGACTTAATCCAATGAAAAAACATGAGAGGTATTTATTTTGAAAGACTGTTGAAAGATTCCCCACCTATAGAAGCACACAGGATAGCTCCAGGGAGTATATCATCATTTTCCTAAAATTTTGGCAAGAAGCTGTTAGGAATCCTGATACGGCTGGCAACATGGAAGAACATTTCCTCCTCTTGATGGCACCCAGCCAGCTTCTGACAGCCCTGTGCCAGCTTCCCAGAGCTACAAATGGCTTGGGGTGATTTTATCTTGACTTTAGTATCCTAACTCACAACCTATAGAAGTCATAAAAGAGGAAACACAATGGATGAAATGTGAAGCAACAGCAATGAGCCATGACCAATTTAAGATGAAAGTGTTCAAAATGCATAACCAAGCAACAGACTTAATCCAAATTCAAACAGTAGGTAGTAAGGTGGACAAGCCCCAAAGACAGTAATGGCATTAGAAAACTATAAGTAAAAGAACTAAAATATTCCTTTGACTCCAAGTGGGGCCAGAGAGGCAGAGATTCTTTTTCCTCCCTTTTAGGAGCCTTGAAATGGAAGTCAGGGATGAGAAAAAATTATTTTCTATGTAGTTCATTGTGCTCAGATATCATTTGTAGTATTATAAGAGACTGGCCATAATTTATTCATGTGTTCATTTGAAAGATATGTTTCAAAAGATGCATGTACCCCAATGTTCAAAGCAGCATTATTTACAATAGCTGACATATGGAAGCAACCTAAGTGCCCATGAACAGATGAATGGATAAAAACGCTGTGGTGGGCTTTCCTGGTGGTGCAGTGGTTGAGAGTCCGCCTGCCGATGCAGGGGACACGGGTTCGTGCCCCGGTCCGGGAGGATCCCACGTGCCGTGGAGCAGCTGGGCCCGTGAGCCATGGCCGCTGGGGCTGCGCGTCCGGAGCCTGTGCTCCGCAACAGGAGAGGCCACAGTGGTGAGAGGTCCGCGTACCGCAAAAAAAAACCAAAAACAAAAAATGCTGTGGTGTATATATATAATAATGGAATACTACCCAGCCAGAAAAAATGAGTGAAATTATGCCATATGGAACAACATGGATTAAGTTGGAGGGTATTTTGCTTAGTGAAATAAGGCAAAGAAAGACAAATACTGTATGATATCACTTACACGTGGAATCTAAAAAATAAGACAAAGTAGTGAATATAACAAAAAAGAAACAGACTCTCAGATACAGAGGACAAACTAGTGGCTACCAGTGGGGAGAGAGAAGGGGGAGGGGCAAAAGAGGGGGAGGGGATTAAGAGGTACAAACTACTATGGATAAAATAAATAAGCTACAAGGATATATTGTGTAGCACAGGGAATATAGCCAATATTTTATAATCACTATAAATGGAGTACAACCTTTAAAATTTGTGAATCACTATGTTGTACACCTGAAACATATAATATTGTGAATCAACCATACCTCATTAAAAAACAAAATTCTGAAGGAAAGAAAAATATGTTTTGACATCTGCCCTATCTTATTTCTGCCTTCAAATCCCTCACAGTCCAGGGAGGGGCTCAGTCATGAACAAACAGTTACAAAATGAAATAAGTTACAGATCAAAAAAAGTGGGAAGCGCAGAGGAAGGAGCAGCGTGACTCCTCCCTTGAGGATGGAAATAGGGGTGAGGAACTGAGAATCTGGGGCTGGGGCAGGGAATTCCCCATCACAGATTGCTGAGCCACCAAAACCAGAAGGTTGGCCCAAGTCCGGGATCCATGCAGAAAGCCAAAGTCCCAAGTTGGAATGAAAGTCCTGGCATGGACAAGGCAAAGGGCTCAGAGACAACTCAGTGTTGGAGCATAGAGCCCCAGATCTGGGAAAATAGGGGGGCCAGATTGACCACAATTGCCTGAGTACCCACTGCTGCTCCTACATACCGGTCCCTTCCCTGGGACCTCCCCATGATCCAGCAACCAATGGGTTCAGATGGCCCACCAGGGGCCCCCGGGACAGAGTTGTGTGATAGGCCTGCTTCTGTTTTGATGGCTTTTACATGCTTGCCGGGGGGATGATATGCAGGTGGATCAGCCAAGTTTGATGGTTTAGGATGCGATGAAGGGAGTATCTTGCCCTTTTGTGGGGGAAAAGGAGAAGTTTTCTCAGACACTTTGATAAAGAGGCAGGTATGGAGCTGGTGGAAATGGGGCATGACAGAGTATGTGCATAAAGGCAGAAAGCATGTAAGGGGCTGGGCTCTGAGCTCAAGGGGCCGTGGGTACCAATGAGCCTGAGCCAGTGGGCTTGAGCCACGTTGGGGAGCCTTAGGTGAGGCTTCAGGGCTTAGACTTTATCCTCTAGCCAAAGAGGAAGACTTTCTTTCCAATTAAGAAGAGGTGGTTCTGAACCCAGGAGCTCTCATTGCCTTACTAGATGGGTCTGAATGCTGGTGGTAGCCAGGTTTTTTTCTGTGTCCCAGAGAACAAGCTACTAGGAAACAGACACAAGCTGTTTGCTGCTCTGTCACTGCCTATGTGCTGAGTAGGGCTGCAGATGTCCCAGTCACAGGAAAGCTTTGCTTGAGAGAATGCCCAGAGGTGTGCAGGCATCAGCAGTACCCAATGAATCATGCCCAGGGGGCCTCAGGAGGGTAAGCAGTCCCATTGCCCCAAGTCCTGAGACGCAGCCATTTCCCTGGGCCTTGACCTTTGGCCTCTCAGGCTCCCAAGGGCTGCAGAGTCTGTTTTCACAGGCTCAAGAGGTAGTTTTCATAGGCCCCTTGTGGCAAATCATACATCTTCTATAATGAAAGAATGCTATCTTACTAGAGACACAGCTCATTTGTCCCTGGTCTGTTCCTTGGGGAACTTTCTGTACAGAAAGTATAAACGTCATCTGAGCATCCAACAGAATTTCTTTCCTTCCCATCTGTGTAAAAATTTACCCGTAACACCACTTTATGCTGCTCAAATTTTCAGGGACTTGGAGGGACCATTTCAACCACCTTCGTGGCAGCTTGGTGAGGGAGGTGTCATCACCCCCTCCTATTGGGGAGGAAACTGAGGCTCAGAGAGGGTAAGTTCCACCGTTTGTGAAGTTCAGATTCAAACCCAGACTTGCCAGAAGCCCCAGTCCATGCTCTTCCCACTGGCCCACATTCTCTCTCCTCCCAGGGAAGAGATGCTGATGCAAGGGCTACTATTTCCAAGGGCCTGGAGTTCCTCTGAATGTTTGCTTATCAGTTTGGTTGAGTTTAATAAGACAAAACATTCTGACTGGGCCTTAAAGACAAACATCTCATAACGGCGAAAAGTGTGAGAAGGGAGGGTTCATCATAAAATTTTGCATTTATAGGACTCTATTTTCCCAAGCATTTTACAGTTTCCACTGCACTGAGCCACCCAACCCTCCTGTGAAGGAGCTGGAGCATTTATTACACCGGCTCCTTCTGAGGGTTAGGTCAGGCAGGCTACTCCAAATTTCAGCAGCTTCCCCTTTTGGGGGTTACAGTCCTCCGTGGTGTATTAGAAAAGAGGGGATCTGAATAGCAGGGACACTCTATCACCATGTACTCCTCTCTCCTCACTGGGGCCTCCTGGGACCTTTTCATGGTCCCCTTGAGAGCAAGCTGCTTGCTCCAAATGGGAGGGGCAGGCCACTCTCACTCTCCTGCCCCCTCCCTTTATTCTTCACCGGCATCATCATATATGAGGCTAAACTAGGAGGGTAGGGTAACTAGGGACAATCTCAATGTAGCAATGGAAAAAAATTTAAGCATGCATGCTAAATATGATTTCTTCCCCCATAGACTGAGAAAGAGTGCCAAGAAGTGAAACCAAAAAGTTTAGGACCAAGAAGTCATCCCAGGTATGTCTGTGGGTACCACAGGCCTCCAGGGCTGCCACATTGCACAGCTCAGCCCCACCTGGGGCCTTGCCAGTCCCTAACCCTGTGCCCTAGCCTCATGTTTCTCTGAGAAAGCTTCTTCTTTTTTACTTCTGCCTTGCAGATCTGACTCGCAAATCTCTCCACTCTGCCTCAAAAATCTGCTCCCACTTTTTAGGAAACCCCACCTTTAAATCCGAGGACTTGATCTCACTTTACAGCATTCCCTACCCCAGCAGTACAGCTCCTTAGGTATGAGTTATTCAGTCTGGAATGATAGCCAGAGTGCGGCAGGACAGACCACACAGGGTAGTGGCACTCTCTTCCACAAGGTAGTCAGAGGTTGGGGAGGGTCTCACCAGTTTCCTCTAGAATCCACCCACTGCCCCAGTCCCCACTACCCTGTGAGAATCAGGTAGCCTTCTTTATTTTTCTGATTAACCCGTTGGTAACTTTAGATCAGATATACACTCATCTCTAATGGACAGTTTTAGTCTAAAGCCCTAAAGCTAAATAAAGACTGCAAACATCTTCTATTTGGTGAGTGCTGTGTTTTCAAAAATGTTTGAGAATTTGAACTCCTTTAAGTAGGGCATGCCTTCTCAATTAGCCACAGTCCCCACTGTTCCCTAGTGTCCTACACCTAGGCTGACTCACTCATTTATATTATCTGTGTTGCCCCTATAGGCATCTGTGTTTGCCACTACTCTTCCAAACTCACAAGGAAGAAGAGAAACATTTTCATAATTGTCCCCTAATTTGCAAACCTGCTTCTCTCTCAGTGGAGCTGGTACTGCACATTATTACTGCATCACGCTTGATCTTTTCCTTAAACCCCCTTCCTCCTTTCAAACAAGCTTCCTTAGCTCCATTGGCATTTTAAAATCTCATTACTGAATGGCCAAAAAGCACATGAAAAGTGCTCAACATCACTAATTATTAGAGAAATGCAAATCAAAACTACAATGAGGTACCACCTCACACCGGTCAGAATGGCCATCATCAAAAAAACTACAAACAATAAACGCTGGAGAGGGTGTGGAGAAAAGGGAACCCTCTTGCACTGTTGGTGGGAATGTAAACTGATACAGCCACTATGGAGAACAGTATGGAGGTTCCTTAAAAAACTGCAAATAGGGCTTCCCTGGTGGCGCAGTGGTTAAGAGTCCGCCTGCCAATGCAGGGGATACGGGACACCAGTCAGAATGGCCATCATCAAAAAATCTCGAAACAATAAATGCTGGAGAGGGTGTGGAGAAAAGGGAACACTCTTGCACTGCTGGTGGGAATGTGAATTGGTACAGCCACTATGGAGAACAGTATGGAGGTTCCTTAAAAAACTGCAAATAGACCTACCATATGACCCAGCAATCCCACTACTGGGCACATACCCTGAGAAAACCGTAATTCAAAAAGAGTCATGTACCAAAATGTTCATTGCAGCCCTGTTTACAATAGCCAGGACATGGAAGCAACCTAAGTGTCCATCAACGGAGGAATGGATAAAGAAGATGTGATACATATATACAGTGGAATATTACTCAGCCATAAAAAGAGAATGAAATAATGCCATTTGCAGCAACATGGATGGACTTAGAGATTGTCATACTGAGCGAAGTAAGTCAGACAGAGAAAGACAAATGTCATATGATATCACTTATATGTGGAATCTAAAAAAAAGGGTACAAATGAACTTATCTACAAAACAGAAATAGAGTTAGAGATGTAGAAAATGACTTATGGTTACCAGTGGCGGGGAAGGGAGGGAGGGATAAACTGGGAGATTGAGATTAACATATACACACTACTATATATAAAATAGGTAACTAATAAGGACCTACTGTATAGCACAGGGAACTCTACTCAGTACTCTGTAATGGCCCATATGGGAAAAGAACCTAAAAAAGAATGGATATATGTATATGTATGACTGATTCATTTTACTGTACACCTGAAACTAACACAACATTATAAGTCAACTATACTCCAATAAAATTTTTTTTAAAAATTCCATTACTGAGCTGCTTGTCCCTTAAAGGTTGCTCCTGTAATGATACAAACACACGGCCAAAGTTTTGAAATCATCTCTGGGGTTGGGGCAAGATGGTGGGGAAGAGTAGGCAACACCATATTCCTATCACAAACTGAGCAGGAGAGAGGTCCTGAGCTGGCTCTGGGACTGCCCTTCAGGCTGTGGTGTTCTTTTCAGCGTGAGCAAAAAGAGCTTAGTGAATCAATTCACTAAGACCTGGGAGAGCAAAGGGGCAGCCAAGAGCATCAATAGCAGTAGAAGATTCAGGTCAGGTTAACAGGAGGTCCCAAATGTTGCAATGTGAGCCACTCTCCATCCCACACACTCATTCCCACAGCCTGGCCGACGTGATTAAACCATCTCAGCGGTCTTTCCCACCAAGTGGACTACTCCCTCACAAGCCTTCTCTGTCCCTCACTCCAGGCAGCCACCACAGCCTGAGCAAAGCTGAAAATTATGATGAAACTTATTTCCTATCCTTTGATTACACTGGATGGCTAATCTAAGGACCAGGACTCTGGTGTTAACCCTGCCATTGACTCACTGGGCTATCTGGGGCTTGGGCAAGGCTGCTTACCTCTGCAGACCGGTTCCCTCATCTGTTAAATGAAGCGGTTGGGCAGTTGATTAATTGATTTCCAACCTGATGTCACGGTTAAGTGAGTAGAATGATGATTTAGATGAGGAGGGCTGGAAGAGCACAGAAAAGGAAGGGATCCCTGTGGGTCAGTTGTCCTGAGAGGGTCTCTGACTTAGTAGAATTTATGCAAAGCTGATGGCCACATTTAGAGAAACAGGAGGGGGCTCCAAGCAGGCATCATGGGCAAAGACATGGAGGTGAGAATGTATTGAACAGGGAGAGGACCTGTAAATTAACAATAATCTCATAAATCTCTGCGTTAGAGGCATGCAGTCACTCACTCAGTAAACCTTTCCTCTGTCCTACCATGTGTTGGGCATTGTGCGAGGTGCTGAGGTCCTACTGTGAATAGAAGACACATACAGAGCGACTGGTGCTGTATGCTGGCTCCTTACCCACACTGAAGCGTCGATAGGACTGGATGCAGCTTGCCCTCTGGCCCTTCCAGACGGGCAAGGAGATACATTTTAATGGCTGAGTGAGTACAGCCAAGTCACCTAACTGCTCTCAGCACTTTTGCAGATAAGTAAGGCACTTCGTCAACTGTAAAAATCCTCCACAGATGTTGTCTATAAATCTAAATTGTAATAATAACAACAATTGAATGAGTTGCTGATGGTAGAATTTCAGGCAAGGGATCTCAAGTGGCAGAAAGCACTCAAAGCCCCTGGAAACCAACTCATCAGAGAAAAGCTGACTTTGACCCTTGCTCCCTGACCGTCCCACCTTCAACGTTTTGACCCAGTTTAGGCTTCCTTTTAAAAGCTCATAGAAATATTTTCTCACTATAATTACAGGCAAGGCTCAGGATCTCTGTCGTAAGAGGAGCTGGTAGAAAAGCGACAATTAACCAAGGCACATAACTGAAGGGTAGATAAATATATCCAGTGGCAGATGAGGCCCCTTCCTATTGGATACTATTCCCAGTATCCAAGGGCAAAGATAGGAATGTGCTTCATTTAGACCAGAGGGTGCTGAGCACCTTATAATTAAAGGCTCCTGTCAAGAAGTGAGGTGCACGTGAATGTGGGTGATGGAGACTTCTGGGTGCCCCCTGCATGGACTGAGTCAACATGCTCCTTTTCCTACCCAGGAGGCTTTCCGTACTGCTGGCAGTGGCTCGATTTTAAAAGTCTGCTAATCATGAGATCGGAGGGCATGTCTGGAGTAGAGACAGTGTGACTCCTGTCACTGAGCAGAACAATGAAAAGTTCAAAAATAGTAGTATCTGCTAGTGGAAAACCAATAAACATATAATTTCCAGGTAATTACTATCATATAATTAGCTCTCTGCTTTCATATGCCCCAGCAGAAATTGAATTGGGGAGCAACTGTAACACAGCTTAATAATCATGGCACATTCCACAGCAAAATGAAGACTTTTTTTTCTCCCAACAAAAACTGAGGGTCAAAGAGAACCAAGACTGGCTGAGCCTGGGCCCAATTCACATGGACTGGTGAGCCGGGTTCTTGGGTGACATAAAATGGGCTCTGAGCTCGGAATCTGAAGAGCTGGTTTTCATTCCAGCTCTACCTGATCCCCTCTTGTGACCGTTCCTCCAGCTCTTGGTGTCCTTCTAATCAGTAAAATGATGGTGTTGGACTAACTCACACATTCTCATCACACTCAAGGGGGTGAACATTGGTTCTGGAGGCAAAACAGTCTTAGATATTACAATGGCTTGTGGCCCTCCAAAGCTCAACCCTATCTGGTAAAATCTTATTTCTTAGTGTTTAACTTATTTCTCTCATCAGGTTTTCTTTGTCATTATCATTAAGTTCGCAGAGGATACACAAAATGCATGCAAGGTCGGTACTGCAAAACTACGGGGGATGGATTGGAAGACTTTCTCTTCATCCCTCGCTCCATCACAAAGTCCTATCACAAGAGGTGGCTCGTGTGTCCTATTGGCTGCCATTCGCCGCCTCCTGGGTGTTGTTTATGTTTATTTCTCAGTGATTTTGTGTGTGACTTGGGCTTTGAGAATTAAATAAAAAGTTGTTTTTTACTATTTCATTCTTCTAAGTTATTCAATCCATCAATAATTATGTCAAGGGCTGAAAAGAAAAAATGTCAACAATCTCTGGAAGACTATCTAGCCAAGTACACACACACACAGTGCATAAATGGATATACAATACATCTGTGATATTAAAATTTCATGGGAGCAGCGATTAGGGTAAAAAAAAAGGTCTAAAAACACTCTTGGTGAAGGTAATAATAGGTTGAGAACACTGCACTAGATGATTCTAAGAGTCTTTCCAGCTATGAGATTCTGTAGGTCCATGATTAAGAAGTGTCCTCTGAGTTGGTACCCACCCAGCACAGCAACATCATTTACTGTCCTGTGAATTTGGGAAGGTTCCTTAACCCCTCTGAGCCTTGGATTTCTCACTGGGAAAGAGGACATGCTTACATGCCTCAATAGGTATCAGCATCTTCCTTCTAGGGGAAGAGGAATAGACCAGTTTGAGCAGGGTCTTCATTTGTGTTCTCCTAAAATCAGAGCCTGAGACAAGGACTTGAGTGCAGGTAGGTTTGGGGAGATGATCCCAGGAAGCAGGACTGAGTGAATGGGGGGAGTGAGAAAGGAAAGGGTGAAAAGTCAGTAAAGGGTGAGTTGGTTACTGCTGTGGGCAGGTGGGCCCCAATCCTGCTGGCAAATCTCTGAAGAATTATCTAGAAAGCATCTTAGAATTGTTCCTTTGAAGGATGGGAGGCTGGGGCATTCGAGCACTGATTTTCATCCTCCATGGCAGAGGGTTACCCCTGGGGATGTTGACTTCTCTGCACTTCGAGGCTGCCCTGCACTTAGGCAGCTTTGAGAAAAGATTTGAGGCAGCACATGAAAAGATGCTCATCATTGCTAATTATTAGAGAAATGCAAATCAAAACTACAATGAGGTACCACCTCACACCAGTCAGAATGGCCATCATTAAAAAGTCTACAAATAGCAACTGCTGGAGGAGGTGTGGAGAAAAGGGAACCTTCCTACACTGTTGGGGGGAATGTAACTTGGTGCAGCCACTATGGGGAACAGTGTGGAGGCTCCTCAAAAAAACTAAAAATAGAGTTGCCATATGACCCAGCAATCCCACTCCTGGGTGTATATCCAGACAAAACTAGAATTCAAAAAAATACATGCACCCCTATGTTCATAGCAGCAATATTCACAATAGCCAGAACATGGAAACAACCTTAATGTCCATCAATAGATGAAAGGATAAAGAAGATGTGGTACATATATACAATGGAATACTACTCAACCATAAAAAAGAACGAAATAATGTCATCTGCAGCAACATGGATAGACCTAGAGATTATCACATTAAGTGAAATTAGTCAGAAAGAGAAAGACAAATACCATATGATATCACTTATATGTGGAACCTAAAATATGACACAAATGAACTTCTCTACAAAACAGAAACAGACTCACAGACATAGAGAACAGACTTGTGGGGAGGAGGGGTGGCGGAGGGATGGAGTGGGAGTTTGGGGTTAGCAGATGCAAACTATTACATATAGAATGGATAAATAACAAGGTCCTACTGTATAGCACAGGGAACTATATGCAATATCCTGTGATAAACCATAATGGAAAAGAATATAAAAAAGAATGTATGTATATGGATAACTGAATCACTTTGCTGTACAGCAGTAATTAACACAACACTGTAAACCAACTATAGTTCAATTTTAAAAAGATTTGAGGCAGAAAAGGAGATAAAATGCTTGAGACGGGACACTGTCCGTATGCTTGGAAATATCCATCATGGCTTCAGTGGTGGCCCAGAGCCTCTGCCCAACCACAAAAGAGTGTGTGTTAAGGGGTACTCCTGGCCATAGCACCATCCATCCATCCATGCATCCATCCATACAGGATCCATGCACCAGCCATTCATTCAAGCATCCAGGCATCCAACCATGCATGCATCTATCCATTCGTCATGCTCCTTCCTACTATGAAAAAGAATTTGAAGTGAGACACAAATATGTGCTAATACCCTGGAAAAGTCATTCCCTCTTTTTGGGATTTCCTTCTTCTCTGGAAAAAAAAAGGTGGGGAGGGATTGGGATGCTTGGTCTTACAGCCCTTGGCCAGCTTTGGGGTTTAAAGTGTAGTAAGAACAAGAATTGAAAAGGCAAGTAGGGCTTCCCTGGTGGTGCAGTGGTTGAGAGTCCGCCTGCTGATGCAGGGGACACGGGTTTGTGCCCCGGTCCAGGAAGATCCCACATGCTGTGGAGCGGCTGGCCCTGTGAGCCAAGGCCGTTGAGCCTGTGCGTCCGGAGCCTGTGCTCCGCAACGGGAGAGGCCACAACAGTGAGAGGCCCACGGCCCACCACAGCTGGAGAAATGAAGTAACAGATGTGTTCTGGTGAGGCTGGCTGGTCGTCCAGAGAGGCAAAGCCCCGGTGCAGGCCCTCATTCCAGAATCTGGTCCTCTGCACCAGAGCTTTAGACACTTGGGTATAGAATCTGGATGTGACTGAGTTCTGGAAATGAAAGTAAAGGTGGTTGGGGAGCTATAGAGTGGGCCCTGATTCAGAATTCCCAAGTTCATCAGATACACCAGAGGTCAATTTATTAACTTAGCATGAGCTATAACTGTCAAGAGAATCAGAACCCTTTGTGGGCTGATCAGCACATACAGAAGACAAATGCTAAACACAGGCTGTTTGGGGAGTTTGATTCAGAACCTTGGGAGGGAGCAGGTGCTTTCATGGCAGGTGTCACTAGGCTATGACAGTCTGATGCGTCCAACTCTCTCTGGAGGCAGGCTCATGGGGGCTGACAGCGAGCCCACCTTCTCCTGACAGTGTGGAGACACGTGGCCAAATTCGGTATTTTGAGTCCTCACCTAGCTGTCCATACTCCTATTGAGAGTTCTTACAGCTCCCAGATTGGACACAATGCAATTAATTTTGAATCAAGTGCCTTAACTGAAATCACATTCCAGGTCTGCTTCCCAGGAATGAGTCTTGGGTGCACTCAAACTTTTCAGTCACCTACCGAGGGTTGCTTTAAAGTGGCTGATGGCATCCATGATGTGTAGGTTTTCCTAGTTTGGCTCTCTGAGAGTGTACTGGCTAGCCATCCCCTGCTCCCTGGCAACACACACACACCCTACCCAGAGCTATTCTCTGCTCTGTTCCGTGCCCCAAAGTCTGCCTCTGTGAATGCACCCTTGGCCTCCTTTGCCAGTTCACTTGTGGTTGGCAGGGGATTGGGGACAGAAAGAGATATGGGTCAGATCTTTTTCTTTCTCTCTATCTCCCTGCTGTGATGGCCTGTTTTTGGCTGCCTCCCTCCAAGGCTATAGCTCCTGATGGGAAGTCCCTTATTTACTCTTCTTATCCTTTCAGACCTAAGGGTGGTAACAGCTTCCCTCCCTCTCTCAGATGCTGCTCTCTGAGTGCCCCAACATCCCTTGTTGGTTCCCTGAATTCTGCTCATATCGCTGTATCTCCCTCTATCAAGTGTCTTCATTTGAACCACCTGGGGGGGCGGTGAATCCTACTTCTTACTCTGACCCTGACCCTGATCATTACAGAGGGTATCCTTGTTCTCAAAGTCCTGGTAGGCTCCCATAATAGTTTCCCATATCATCACAAAAAGGGCTTTATGTTTTCATGTGACAACATGTGTTAGTGTAAGAGCGAAAGCAATTGACATTGACAGGTTTAGAAACGCTGGACAAGAATAAAGTGTTTCAAGAAATGTCTCAGCTGGACAATGGCACATTAAGGAGGAGATAATTATGACCATCAGTGACCTTTTCAATGACACACCAAGGAGGGTGTGACTGCCCTGAAAGTAATCCCATCACATTTCACCTTATGAGAAAATAGAGGTGTCAGATTTAGAAATTAAATAGCTTATCAAATTTTAACTCTCAATCATAAGATATTAAGGTTATTAATTATTAAAGTTCTAATCATGCATTAAGACACTTTAAACATTTAAAAATACACTGAGCTTCTAACAAGTTAATTTTACAAAAAGAACATTGGTTGAAATGAACAGAAGTTAATTTCTCTGGGCCCCCCTTTCCTCTTTTGTTTGGCAGAACAATTTCTATTATCCTTCTTACTAGTTTAGGAAAGTCTAAGACTCCATGATCCGTGGAGATTCGTTCTGCCCATCAATGTATTCATTCTACTCAGCCTTTCTTCAGCTTATTTGATCAACCTACACTGTTGCATAAAAAGTACTGTGGAACCCACTAAGGGGAGGGCTTTAACCCACACCCACATCTGCTTCAAGTCCCTAAATCTTCCTCTGACACTCCTGGCCATAAAATCTCACCTCCCTGTTCCACATCAACACTTGGAATGTGAACCACACAATTTGCCATCTGACTGCATATATTTTGTTCTCTGCTTCACATGTGTTGTTTCTTGTATTTTCAATGAAATTATAAATCATTCTGGACATAGAAAACAAACTTATGGTTACCTAAGAGGAAAGGGGGGGGATAAATTAGGAGTTTGGTATTAACATATACACACTACTGTATATAAAATAGGTAACCGGGACTTCCCTGGCTGCCAGCGGTTAAGACTCCACGCTTCCACCACAGGGGACACAGGTTCAATCCCAGGTTGGGGAACTAAAATCCCTCGAGCCACATGGTGTGACCAAAAAAAAAAGGTAACCAACAAGGACCTACCGTGTAGCATGAGGAACGAAACTCAATATTTTATAATACCTATAAGGGAAAAGAATCTGAAAAAGAATACACACACACACACACACACACACACACACACACACACACACACACACACACACACACACACACATAACTGAATCACTTTGCTGTACACCTGAAACTAACACAACATTGTAAATCAACTACACTTCAATTAAAAAAAAATCATTCTGGGATAGGCACACTGTCATACATCATTGTATGCCCTCTGCCACCCAGAACAAGGGCAGACTCATAGATATTACACATCCATTCAGCCAACATTTTTGAGCAGCTACTATGTGCCAGGCACAGTGTTAGGCTCTGGGCATAAAGACGATTAAGATAAAATCCAGATTCTCATGAAACTCAAAATCTGGAGAGGACAATCGATTTGTTAATATACAATTATACTATGTCCTGGTAAGTGTTCAAATGAAGTCATGATCCCAAATACCAGGGACAGCAAAGAAGGTGAGGTTTGATATAGATATTAAAGGATAAGAAGACTTTTCCAAGAAGTGCAATGATGGAAGAGATGTCAGTAACGGGGAATTAGGTGAAAAGAACTATGTCGGCAGAAGGGCAAGCAGTGGGATATTTGGGCACTCCCTGGAGGGGAGGGGACAACATGATGGTGAGAGATGAGGTGCTTCAGAGGCCCTTGGTGGCCTCCTGGAGCTGGAGTCCTAAGACATGGGTCTGAATTCTAGTTTTGCCTTTTCCTTCACATCAACCTTTGTGAGCCACCATTTCCTTATCTCTAAAACAGGAACAATAAGACCTATTTCTTATTGCCTTTGCAAGGATTAAACAAGGTAACGAATGGAAGAGCACCAGTTTAATGTCCTGCCATACCACTTACTGGTTATGGGATATTAGACAAGTTACTAAATCATTCTGAGCCTCAGTTTCCTCATGGGACAATAATAACGATACTTAGATTAAATTATGTTTAGAATTTCATAGCAAGTCTTCTTCCTCTGCCTAAATGATATGTATCATTCTTTTGAATAATTATGGAAGGAATTGTATTTTCCTTTTTTCTCCCTGGCTGCCAGGAAGCTCAGAAGCAAGTCTGATGCCCAATCCCAGAAAACATGGGACCCCTTTTGTGAATGTCTCTGCCATTTCCTCCTCCTGGACAGCATTCTCCATGATACTGCTCTTACTTTTTTTTTTTTTTTTTTAGCACAGGCTCCGGACACGCAGGCTCAGTGGCCATGGCTCACGGGCCAGCCACTCCGCAGCATGTGGGCTCTTCCCAGACCGGGGCACGAACCCGTGTCCCCTGCATCGGCAGGCAGACTCTCAACCACTGCACCACCAGGGAAGCCCCATGATTACCTTTTAAGACAGGCCACATGTATATAAGTGTATGCAAGTGAAATAATTTATGAAACCTAAGAGAGAAAAGGTAACACATGGAAAATAGCTCTAGAAACTCCACAGCCTTTAAGAAAATAGAGAGCTCATATTCTCCCAATAGCTTCCAGGTACTTTCTCTTTTCTGAGTTAGTCTCTGAGTACTGAGGGCTTTCAGTAGCTGCCAGGGCAATGGACATACTTTGTGTCCAAAGGGTAAATGTGTAAGAAGGAAAGATCCTTGGAGATCCCATTCTACAGATGGGGATATCAAGGCCAAGGAAGGAAGAAATGAACTTCCAAGGTCACACAATTGGGTAGCAGCAGGGCTGGGGTAGAAACCCAGGCTTCCCGATTCCCAGTCCAGTACCCTTTCCATACTCACATGCCCAGTTCCTGCTTTCCCTTTGGAAACTTGCCCACAGACCAACCTGTGTGCAGTCACTCAGAGGTGATAACACTCAGTTGATTCTTGTACACACATTGTGCACTTTTTAGATGATGTGGGAAAACTGTGATATTGAAGGATATTGTATGGATGTGCTTGTTCATTCACTTATCCCGACGTCCACGGAGTGCCTTCCCTATGCCAGGACCTGTGATAGGTGACATAGGGATTCAGGGATGCATCAGACCAGGTCCTGCCCTTTAGGAGCCTACGGCCTAATTGAGGATATATGACAAGTGCAATAATAACCGCAGCGCCAGGTCTAAAGTGCCGAGTGCTATGCAAGAGGTAGAGAGTGCAGAGAGAGCCCAGACACCACTGCATCTAAGAGTGGGAAGTCAGAGAAGGCTTTTTGGAAGAGGTGGCATCTGAGTGAGCCTTTGAAGGATGATTAGGTTAGTTGAGGGGCAGTAAGTCAAGGGGACTCCAGGCATAGCAAAGTGCCGAGAACAAAAATCAAGAGGGTTTTAGAGAAAATGCAGAGCTCAGGCTGGTAGGCAATGAAGAGGCTTGTAAAGGATGTGGGGGCCGGGCTTAGCCCCCTTGACTTGGAATCTTGAGGCATGTATCTTGTTGCCTTCACTCGAGTGTATGCCCCCAGAGGAAAGACAGCTGGCCTCACCCCTCTGAATCCTCTTGATGCCTGGCGAAGTCATGCATACGTTACATTATCATGGATTATATTATATTAATAACGATAATATGTAACATTATACTATAATGCATACATTATATGTGTGTGTATATCTATCTATCTATATTATATATACACACTACAGATTATATATGTATGCATATATTTAGAAGGGAGGAGCGGGGGAGATGTGAAGAGGGAAAG
>NW_006769413.1:739214-800845 GCF_000442215.2 Lipotes vexillifer
AGTAAACAAACAGGCAAGGAGAGTACTTCCTTCTGTCACATACTCCTTACCCTTCCCTGGAGATATTGTGTTTCTTCATTCTAGGAGTCTAAATAAATTGTCAGTTCAATCTTCGGTGGTAATGTGTTTGTGTCACAAATGATTTGACTGCATGCTCTAGTATGGTAATCACTATTTATTACTTCTTAGAAGTTATAAGCCCCTTTGCTATTCTCACCCCCAGGAAGAATGTATGACTCTCACAAATCCCCTCAGGAACAAACACAAAATCTATTCTTCTTAGGGAAAAAAAAAATCCTCTCCAATGATTAAGGAAATGCCAAATTAAAACAATACAAAATATAATTCCCCTCTTTCCCCTCAAATTCGTAAAATTTTTAAATGAATGAGAACATGCATGAACATGAGTGGGTTATTCCTATTCATATGAATCAAGTATGTATTAAGAATCTTAAAATGTTCATACTTCTGGACAGTAATGAACATTTCTATAGAGTTATCCTAAGGAAGGAATCTGAAATGTGGACAGAGTATTAAATATAACGGTGTTCACGTCAGTATTATTTATCATTGGGAAAAATGAGAAATAATAGGATGTCCAACATGAAACTTACGATTAATAAATTACAGTGTACCCAGCCAGTGGAGTATTATGCAGGTCCTACAATGCATGTTTATGGAAGACTTTTTTTTTTTTTTTTGGCAGTACACGGGCCTCTCCCCGTTGTGGCCTCTCCCATTGCGGAGTACAGGCTCCGGACGCGCAGGCCCAGCGGCCATGGCCCACGGACCCAGCCGCCCCGCGGCATGTGGGATCCTCCTAGACTGGGGCACAAACCCGCATCCCCCGCATCAGCAGGCGGACTCCCAACCACTGCGCCACCAGGGAAGCCAAGCCCCTATGGAAGACTTTTTAATGGCATCGAAATATGTGCCTGTGCATGCCTGCATGTGTGTGTGTTGATTTGTTTATCAATAAATACTCAGTGTGTTTTTCTAAAAATAAAGACTTTTTTACATAACAAGAAGCGAAGAAAGTCAGGAAATTAATAATGATACGATCCTATCACTTAATCCACAGACAAACATTTCACCAACATCCCAGCAATGTTCTTTATAGCAAAAGGGGAAAAAAATGTTTCTTCTGGTTCAGGATACAAAATTGGATCACACGTTGCATTTAGTTGTCTTTAGTCTCCTTTAATCTGGAACAATGTCTCACTCCTTTTTGTCTTTCATGATTGTGGTAACTTTGAATAGCACAGGTCAGTTATTTTGTAGAATGTCCCTCAATTTGTGTTTATCTGATGTTTCCTCATGATTAGATTCTGGTTATGAATTTTTGTCAGAAACATGACAGAGGTGATGGTGTGTCCTTATCAAATCAAGAGGCATATGGCGTCATTTGGAAGATGGGGATTGACATATATACACTAATATGTATAAAACAGATAACTAATAAGAACCTGCTGTATAAAAATTAAAATAAAATTCAAAAAGAAAAAAGAATAAACTGGAAAAAAAATTATTTGGCCAGCCAAAGAACCAAGAAATGTCTTCCTCTCCTACAATTTCATTTTACAGTTTTTCCATATTGTTTTTCATTTAATTTTTTCCGAGTATGTGAAAATTAACATGGTTCAAGACTTGTAGTTGCCAAAGGGGATGGGGGGGGCGGTGGGAGAGAGAAGGATTGGGAGTTTGGGGTTAGCAGACTATTATATAGTTAGCAAACTATTATATATAGGATGTATAAACAACAAGGTCCTACTGTGTAGCACAGGGAGCTATATTCAATATCTTGTGATAAACCATAATGGAAAAAATTTTAAAAAGAATGTACATAGATGTATAACGGAATCACTTTGCTGTACAGTAGAAATGAACACAACATTGTAAATCAACTATATTTCAATAAAATAAATTTTAAAAAAGAAAAAAAAATCAAGAGGCATATGGTGTCTCCTTGTCACATAACTGGTGATGTAATCACTCAGTTAAGGTGGTGACTGTCAGGTTTCTCCACTGTAAATTTACTACTCTTCCCTTTATAATTAATAAGCATCTCATGGGGAGATACTCTGAGACTATGTAAATATCCTGTTTCCTGTTAAATTTTAACCCACTAGTTTTAGCATCTGTTGATGATACTTGTTTGCAACATTTCTTACTATGGTGGTTGCCAAATGGCAATTTCCTGATTCCATCAGTCCTTTTTTACTAGTTGTAATTCTGCCCTAAAGAAGAATTTTCCCTTCTCCCCCATTTATATATTTATTCATTTTTTATCAGCATGGATTCTTATTTATTTTTATTTTATGGGTTATTATTTATTATATCATTATTTATTTTGATGCTCAAGTTGCCCCAGATTTGGCCAGTGGAAACCCCTTTGACTGACTCCAACATCCTTTTGATAGAACCCCATCATTTTTTCTGGCACTTCCATACTATCTGATGCAACTAGATAGTACTGGTAAGTTCCAGGCTTACCTTGTACTGTCCGTGCCTCAGTCCTAGAATCTGTCATTTCTCCAAAGAAGACTTGGTTACTTTTAGTGGATAATAGTATTCAGAAACCAAGATTTGGACAATAAGTGTACTCTCTACTACTACAGTATCACTGCCTCTGGGCCCTGTTAGCAGACACAGCTAGGAAATACACACACACACACACACACACACACACACACACACACACACACACACATACACGCACACATTTATACTCACATATCTGAAAATATGTTTTTAACAAAATATTAAGTGGAAAAATACAGAATTACATATACATATATGGCAGACTGAGCCCACGCCCAGCCTTAGAAAAGATAAGGGGGGGACAAGATATAATTCAAAAACAAGTACAGGCTTTCTTTATGGTCTAACAGTGTGAAGGATCTCCATGAGACTGAAAGCAGGCAGGATTGGATTAAAGAGAAAATCAGCAGCAGCGATACCTCGAGTGAGCCACCCCAAAGGAGGGAAGAACACCAGGTGTTCCATGTCCAGAGGTGATGGGAGAAAAGTGAAAAAAAAAAAAATAGTGCCTATGGGGAAACTGATGGGGGGATTTTGGAGAATTGTAGCAGAGCAGCCAGGCCAATCGACCTTGTATTTCTCCACGTACCTTGCATGTAAGAGCTCTGGGGGTAAGTACTTGGATTAATGAGAAAGGGCCACGTACTGAGTGGCTGTCAAAGTCTGGAAGGAATGAAAAACATCCAAGCCCAGAAGACCAGCTGCCAAGCTTCCACCCAGCAGCAGGTCCTGCCCGTCAAAGTAGTGTGGAGTACAAGTCCCAGCAGCTGTTTTGCCCTTCTCTATAAGCAAACTGCTCAACCAGAGACAGCTGTCAGCCTAACCAGACACTGCAACTGCAAAAATACATACACAGTCAAGAATCGCCAATTGCTTGAGGTGTGCAATATTATAAAAAAGAGATCATAAATCTAACAGATAAATGCACATCTGAGAAAAGGGAGTTAATAGGATAACCAGAACTAGACTTTAAAATAAATGTAATGATAATCCTAAGAGAGATAAGGAAGAATACTTCATTTAAGAAAAAGAAAGAACTGGTTGTAAAAAAGAAACAATTAAAGATTTTGTAATAAAAATATAATTATTGAAATTAAAAAATAGATGGGCTAATATCAGAATGAGCACATTTTTAAAGAGTGAACAGGGGAACTGGACGATGAGATCTAGGAATTCTTCTGGAATGCAGCACAAATAAAAGAGATGGGTGGTAAAAAGAAAACTTAAGGATACAGGGGATAGATTCAGAAGTGTTAATATTTATCTAATAAGAGTTTCAGAGACATAGGGCAAAGACAATAGAAAGGATGCACTATTTAAAGAAATAATAGCCAGAGATTACCAGAATTTTTTTAAAAGTAAGTCTTCAGATTGAAAGGTCCACCATGTATCACTAAAAATTTTTAACCCACATTTGGATTTATCATAGTGAAGTCTCAGAACATGAAGGCTAAAGTAGAAATTCTAAATTAAATGCTCATTTAAAAAATCAGATTTACCAACTGCAGAAAAATGAAGTCGGGTTTCTTTTTGGCAACATCAGTGCAATATGTTCAAAATGCGAACCGTAGAGACATTTGAGTTTATTATTTAATAGCCAAATTACTATTTAAATGTGAGGATAAAAGAGAGACATTTTCGGACATAAAGTACTCAGAAAGTTTACTCAGCTCTTCTCTCCACATCCCTTCTGAAAAGGAAATAAAATAAAACCAAAACCAATTAGAGGGACTTCCCCGGTGGTGCACTGGTAAAGAATCCGCCTTCCAAGGCAGGGACGCGGGTTCGATCCCTGGCTGGGGAACTAAGATCCCACAGGCTGCGGTGCAACGAAGCCTGAGTGCTGCAAACTACAGAGCCCACGCACTCTGGAGCCCGAGCACCACAACTAGAGAACGAAAAACCCTCATGCCACAACTAGAGAGAAACCTGTGCACCCCAGGCTTGAAAGATCCTGCATGCCTCAACAAAGATCCCATGTGCTGCAATTAAGACCCAATGCAGGGCTTCCCTGGTGGCGCAATGGTTAAGAATCCACCTGCCAATGCAGAGGACACAGGTTCGAGCCCTGGTCCGGGAAGATCCCATATGCCGTGGAGCAATTAAGCCTGTGTGTCACTACTGAGCCTGTGCTCTAGAGCCCATGAGCCACAACTACTGAAGCCTGTACGCTTAGAGCCTGTGCTCCACGACAAGACAAGCCACTGCAATGAGAAGCCCACACACCGCAAGGAAGAATAGCCCCTGCTTGCCACAGCGAAGACAAACGCAGCCAAAAATAAATAAACTTATTAAAAAAGACCCAATGCAGCCAAAACAAAACCCAAAACAAACCAAAAGACCAATTAGATGCTGTGCTCCAGTTAAAGAAAAAATATCCAAGAGGAAACTGTCATGCAAAGACCAGAGGAAAACAAAAAGTTTAAGAAATCATAATAAGAACTTCCTGGAAAAGTTATAAAATAACCACCTGGAACTAAAATTTTAGGTATCAGCAAAGTCAACATATATAGAAATATCACACAAAAAGTGAAGGAAAATAAAAAAGTTTAATAGAATTTTGGCCTTGTCTGGGTGAGGACATAGATTCTAATGAATTCTTTAAAAAATATATTTGCATATGTGCATTAAAAATGAATGTTAATACAGAAGTTGGTTGCATTTCTTTATACTAACAAAGAAATATCAGAAAGGGAATGTAAACAATCACCTTTAAAATCACATTAAAAAATAAATTAAATATTTAGGAATAAACCTAACCAAGGGAGATGGAGGAGTTATATGCTGAGAACTACAAAACATTAATAAAGGAAACTGAAGGCGATTCAAAGAAATGGAAAGATATCCCATGCTCTTGGATTGGAAGAATTAATATTGCTAAAATGGCCATACTACCCAAAGCAATCTACAGATTTTTTTTTTATAAATTTATTTTATTTATTTTATTTTTGGCTGTGTTGGGTCTTTGTTGCTGCGCTTGGGCTTTCTCTAGTTGCAGTGGGTGGGGCCTACTCTTCCTTGCGGTGCATGGGCTCTAGGCATGTGGGCTTCAGTAGTTGTGGCACACGGGCTTGGTAGCTGTGGTTTGCAGGCTCTAGAGCGCAGGCTCAGTAGTTGTGGTGCATGGACTTAGTTGTTCTGTGGCATGTGGGATTTTCCTGGACCAGGGTTCGAACCCGTGTCCCCTGCATTGGCAGGTGGCTTCTTAACCACTGCACCACCAGGGAAGCCCCCAATCTACAGATTTAATGCAATCCCTATCAAATTACCAAGGGTATTTTTCACAGAACTAGAACAAATAATCCTAAAATTTATATGGAACTATAAAAGACCCAGAATTGCCAAAGTAATCCTGAGAAAGAAGAACAAAGCAGGAGGCATAACCATCCCAGACTTTGGACAATACTGCAAAGCTAAATCAAAACAGCATGGTACTAACACAAAAAGGCATATGGATCAATGCAAGAGAATAGAGAGCCCAGAAATAAACCCATACACCTATGGACAATTAATCTTCAACAAAGGAGGCAAGAATATACAAGTGGTATATTCAGCAAGTGGTACTGGGAAAGTTGGTCAGCTGTATGTAAATCAATGAAGTTAGAACACACCCTCACACCATACACAAAAATAAACTCAAAATGGCTTAAAGACTTAAGTATAAGCCAAGACATGATAAAACTAGAAGAGAACATAGGCAAAACACTCTCTGACATAAATCATACAAATGTTTTCTTAGGTCAGTCTCCCAAGGCACTAGAAATAAAAGCAAAAATAAACAAATGGGACCTAATCAAACTTATAAGCCATTGTGCAGCAAAGGAAGCCATAAACAAAACAAAAAGACAACCTACAGACCGGGAGAAAATATTTGCAGATGATGCAACTGACAAGGGTTTAATTTCCAAAATATACAAACAGCTCATACAACTCAATAACAAAGAAACAAGCAACCCAGTTAAAAAATGGGCAGAAGACCTAAATGGACATTTCTCCAAGGAAGACATACAGATGGCCAATGGGTACATGAAAAGATGCTCAGCATCGCTAATTATTAGAGAAATACAAACCAAAACTACAATGAGGTACCACCTCATACTGGTCAGAAAGGCCATCAATAAAAAGTCTACAAATAACAAATGCTGGAGAGGGTGTGGAAAAAAGGGTACCCGCTTACACTGTTGGTGGAAATGTAAATTAGTGCACCCACTGTGGAAAATAGTATAAAGCTTCCTCAGAAAACTAAAAATAGAGTTGCCATATGATTCAGCAATCCCACTCCTGGGCGTATATCCAGACAAAACTATAATTCAAAAAGATACATGCACCCCTATGTTCAAAGCAGCACTATTCACAATAGCCATGACATGGAAACAACCTAGATGTCCACAAACAGATGAATGGCTAAAGAAGATGTGGTACATATATACAATGGAATACTACTCAACCATAAAAAAGAACGAAATAATGTCATCTGCAGCAAGATGGATGCAACTAGAGATTATCATACTAAGTGAAGTAAGTCAGAAAGAGAGAGACAAATACCATATGATATCACTTATAATGTGGAATCTAAAATATGACACAAATGAACCTATCTATGAAACAGAAACAGAATCACGGACATAGAGAATAAACGGGTGGTTGCCAAGGGGGAGGGAGGTGGGAGAGGGATGGATTGGGAGTTTGGGATTAGCAGATGTAAACTGGCATATATAGAATGGATAAGCAACAAGATCGTACTGTATAGCACAGCAAACTATATTCAATATCCTGTGGTAAACCATAATGGAAAAGAATATGAAAAAGAATGTATATATATGTATAACTGAGTCTCTTTGCTGTACAGCAGTAATTAACACAACACTGTAAACCAAATATACTTCAATAAAAAAAAGAATGAAATAATGTCATTTGCAGCAACGTGGATGGACCTAAAGATTATCAAACTAAGCAAAGTAAATCAGAAAGACAAACACCAGGTGATATCACTTGTATGTGGAATCTAAAATGCAACACAAATGAACATATCTATGAAACAGAAAGAGACTCACAGACATGGAGAACAGATTTGTGGTTGCCAAGGGGGAGGGGGGAGGGGGGAGGGAAGGATTGGAAGTTTGGGATTAGCAGATGCAAACTGTTATATATAGGATGAACAAACAACAAGGTACTACTGTACAGCACAGGGAACTGTATTCATTATCCTGTGATAACCATAATGGAAAGGAATTTGAAAAAGAATATATATATGTATAACTAAGTCACTTTGCTGTACAGCAGAA
Source organism: Lipotes vexillifer (assembly GCF_000442215.2). Taxonomy (NCBI): domain Eukaryota; kingdom Metazoa; phylum Chordata; class Mammalia; order Artiodactyla; family Lipotidae; genus Lipotes; species Lipotes vexillifer. The sequence goes on from NW_006769413.1 coordinate 747,041, forward strand.
ATTAATACAACATTGTAAATCAAATATACTTCAATAAATTTTTTTAAAAATGAGTGTTAATAAGCATAGGAAAATGTACTCAACATCATTAGTTATTAGGGAAATGCAAATCAAAATTACAAGACACCACTTCACACCCAGTAAAATAACTATAATAAAAAAGATAGATAATAGTAAGTATTGGTGAGGATGTGGAGAAATTGGAACCCTCATACATTGCTGGTGGGATTCTAAAATGGTACAGCCACTTTGGAAGACAGTTTGGCAGTTCCTCAAAATGTTAAATATAGACTTACTATATAATCCACCAATTTTACTACTGGTATATGCCCAAGAGAATTAAGAACATATGCCCACACAAAAACCTGTACACAAATGTTCATAGAAGCATTATTCATAAGAGCAAAAGAGTGGAAACAACTCAAATATTCATCAATTGATGAATGGATAAACAAAATGTGGTATACTCACACAGTGGAATATCATTCAACCATAAAAAGAAATGAAATACTAACACATGATACAACATGAATAAACCTTGAAAACATTATGGTAAGTGAAAGAAATCACACACAAAAGGCCAAATATTGTGTGATTCCATTTATATGAAATGTCCAGAAGAGACGAAACCATAGAGAGAGAAAGTAGATTAATGGTTGCTAGGGGCTAATGGTAGGGGAGAATGGGGAGTGACAGCTAATGGTTTGGGGTGTTTTTTCGGGGATGATGGTAATGTTCTGAAATCAGACAGTGACGATGGTTGGACAACTCTATAACTATACCCAAAACACTCAATTGTACACTTGACAAGGGTAAATTTTATGGTACATGAATTATATCTCAATAAAGCTGTTATTAAAAAAATTAGTGTCAGAATGTAATATTATTCAGACTAAAAGTAGGAAGGACATTCTGCAAAATGTTACAACGTGGATGAACTTTGAAGACATTATGCTAAGTGAAATCAACCAGCCACAAAAGGATAAATAGTATATGATTCCATTTGTATGTGATACCTAGAGTAGTCAAATTCATAGAGACAGAAAGGAGAATGGTGGGTAGCAGGGGTTGGGGGAGGGGTGAATGGGGAGTTAGTGTCTAATGGGTACAGAGTTCCAGATGGGGAAGATGGCTGTACAACAATGTGAATGTACTTAATGTCCCAGAACTGTACATTTAAAAATGGTTAAAATAGTAAACTTCATTTCAGGTACATTTTACCCCAGTAAAAAAATGAATGTTAACCACTAGAAGTCTCAAATAGAATATGCAAGTTTCAAATCAGTAGATGAAAAAATTGAATTAATAAAATTTAATGATTCCGAAAAAATCTAGGAGAGTGGGGGAGGGGGAGGAAGTTGGAGAAAGCATAGAAATGGTAATACAAATAAGATGGTCAAGAATAAGTGCAAGAAATGTGGTGTCCTGGATTCAGTCCTGGAACAGAAAATGGACATTGGTGGAAAAACTGGTGACACTGAAAGAAGTCGGGGCTTTAGTTAAGAGTGACCTACTAATATTGGGTTTTTTAGTTTTGACAAATGTACCACAATAATGTAAGAGGATAACATCACAGGAAATGAAACTGGGTGTGCAGTATTTAGAAACTTCTGTATTATTGCAACTTTTCTGTAAATATAAAAGTATTCCAAAATAAAGTTTATTAAAAAATTAATTTTTTATTTAAAAAAATAAGTGCAAGAATATCAATATTTACCAAAAATTGTGGTTAATTAAACGGATCCATTAAAAGACAGTGTTTTCATTTTGGGGTTTTTTCGAGAATATAGTTATATATTGTTCAGATAGAAAATATACTTTTAAAAATTACAGAGGAAAGTTGACCAAAAAAAACCACCTGGAAAATAATTAGCAAAAATATTTTTCATAGTGACAAAAGGAATAATTTGCTAAGAAGTTATAACACTTATGAGTTGTGTGTACCTAACAGCAAACTATGAAATATACAGTAAGATTTTATAGAATTACTAAGAGAAATTTATAAATTGATATTTATATTGAGAGACTAACACATGTCCCTCAGATTTGACTACTATGTAAGACAAAAATTATAAAGGTATGTAGTATCTGAGAGCCAAAAATGTTTATCAGTTTAGGTCACATTAGCATCTATAACAAAAACAAAAAAAACAAACCTTAAATATCAGGACCTTAAACCTTAAACAATAGAAGTTTATTTCTCTTTCGTGTAAAATCCAATCTTAGGTCATGGGCTACTGAGGAAGGGTCTCTGCTCCAGAGTCAGTCAGGGATTCAAGCTGATAGATACTTTGCTAGCTTCAAAACGTGACTTCCACAGTCACCTAAGTGTTGTATCCTAGCAGACAGTCATGGTAAAAGAGAGAATGGAGACTCACATGTGAGCCAGTCCAGGAACTGACACATTATAAATTTTATTCATGTTCCTTTAGCCAAAACTCAATCATATGGCCACATCTAATTGCTAGAGAGGCCATGAAATATAGCCTTGTTGTATGCCCAGGAAGAAGGTGGAAACAGGTTTGTCGGTTAGCCGGTCTTTAACACAGTAATTAACAACCTATGAGGGACTCCCCCAGTGGTCCAGTGGTTAAGAATCCATCTTACAATGCAGGGGACGCCGGTTCGATCCCCGGCTGGGGGACTAAGATGCCACTAAGCTGGCGCACCACAACTACAGAGCCCATGCACTCTGGAACCCGGGTGCCACCACTAGAGAGAAGGCCGCACGCCGCAATGAAAGATCCCGAGTGCAGCAGCTAAGACGTGATGCAGCCAATAAATAAATAAATAAAACAAAAACTGATTAAAAAAAAAAACTAAAAAGCCTATGAACCTAATGGATACGTATAGAACTCTGAACCCAGCAGAGAATATATGTACCTTCTTTTCAAAGACAAATGGAACATTTACAAAAATTGACTATTACGCTGCACGGTAAGTCTCCAAAATTTTTTTAATTGATGTAATATAGAACATTTATTGCCAACACAGAAATAAAATTAGATGTCAACAACAGTATAAAGATGACTAGAAACTTGTATACATCTGGAAACTTAAAAACACAGTTCTAAATAATTAATGGGATGAAGAAAAATCATAAGAGAATTAGAATTGAACTTTGGAATGCAAAGTAGTTTTCAGGGAAATATATAGACTTACAGGCACTTATAAAACAAGAAAGATGAATGATGGATGAACTTAGCTTTCGTATTAGAGTTGCCATAACAAATTATCACAAACTAAGTGGCTTAAAACAACAGTTTATTGTTTTATAGTTCTAGAAGCTACATGATGGAAATAAATGTATTGGCAGGGCTATGCTCCCTCTGAAGACTCAAGGGGAATACTTCCTTGTTTCTTGCTAGCTGTTGTTGATCGCATGCAATCCTTGGCATTCTTTGGCTTTAGACACATCCCTCCGCTCTCTCCCTCTGTCATCACGTGGTGTTCTCCCTGTGTGTCTGTCTTTGGTTCCAGAGAAAGATTTCTCTTTTCTTACAGGGACACCAGTCATATTGGATTTAGGGCTCATCCTAACCCAGTAAGACCTCACCTTAACTTGGGTACATGTGCTAAGACCCTATTTCCAAACAAGGTCACATTTACAGGTTCTGGATGGACATCGGTTTTGGGAGACACCATTCAACCCAGTAGAGCTTCAAATGAAAAAATAAATTGAAAAAAACCCCTATGAAACATAAAGAAAGTATTTAGAATAAAGAAAAATAGCAAAGACTGTAGTAGAAAGCAATAAAATAGGAAAAAAAGTTAATAAATAGTGATTCTTTGAAAAGTCTTAAAGAACTTGATCAATTGAAACAAAGGGAGGGCAAATTAACATTATATAGATTGACAAAATGGCCAAACTACCAACTACTGACTCAGAAGAGATTTTAAAGTTATAAAAGACTACTAAACAACATTATGGGGACTTCCCTAGTGGCGCAGTGTTTAAGATTCTGCTTGCCAATGCAGGGGGCACAGGTTCAAGCCCTGGTCCAGGAAGATCCCACATGCTGCGGAGCAACTAAGCCCGTGAGCCACAACTACTGAGCCTGAGCTATAGAACTTGCAAGCCACAACTACTGAGCCCGTGTGCCACAACTACTGAAGCCCGTACACCTAGAGCCCGTACTCCACAACAAGAGAAGCCACCACAATGAGAAGCCCATGCATCACAATAAAGAGTAGCCCCCACTCGCCACTACTAGAGAAAGCCCGCACACAGCAACAAAGACCCAACGCAGCCTAAATAGATAAATAAACCAACATTATGCAAAAAAATGAAACTCAGATGAAATGGAAACAGGAAAAATTAAATTATCAACCACAAAAGAAATTGAAATTATGGTCAAAGATCTATCCACTAAAAAGATACTGGTCCATGTGGTTCTATAGGAGAGTTTTACCAGACATTAAGGGGACCAATAATTCCTTTCTTGTATTAACTCTTTCAGAGAAGAGAAAAAAAGGGAAAGCTACTCATCTTATTTTCTAGATGAATATTCCATGTGAGCCTGAGAAAAATGTTTATTCTGCTGTTGTTGGATGACGTAGTCTACAGATGTCAATCATACCCAGTTGATTGATGGTGCTGCTGAGTTCAGCTATGTCCTCACTGATTTTCTGCCTGATGAATCCATTTCTGACAGAGAAGTGTTGAAATCTCTAACCATGATAGTGGATTTATCGATTTCTCCTTGCAGTTCTGTCAGTTTTTGCCTCACGTAGTTTGACACTTTGTTGTTAGGCACATACATGTCAAGAATTGTTACGTCTTTGTGGAGAATTGACTCCTTTATTATTATGTATTGCTGTTCTTTATCTCTGATAATGCTCTTATTTTGAAGTTAGCTCTGTCTGAAATTAATATAGCTATTCCTGCTTTCTTTTGGTTAATGTCAGCATAGCATATTTTTCTCCATTTACTTTTAATCTATATGTGCCCTTTAAAGTGGGTTTCTTGTAAACACCACATAGTTGAATCATATTTCTTCATCTACCTGGACAATATCTATCTTTTATTTTATTTTATTTTATTTATTTATTTTTTGGCGGTATGCGGGCCTCTCACTGCTGTGGCCTCTCCCACTGCGGAGCACAGGCTCCGGACGCGCAGGCTCAGCAGCCACGGCTCACGGGCCCAGCCGCTCCACAGCATGTGGGATCTTCCCGGACCGGGGCACGAACCCGTGTCCCCTGCATCGGCAGGCGGACTCTCAACCACTGTGCCACCAGGGAAGCCCTGTGGTTTTAATTAAGTATTTTACATGATTTCATTTTCTCTCCTTTCTTAACAAACCAGTTATACTTCTTTTAGAGGTTTCCCTAAAGTTGCAATATACATTTGCAACTAATCTAAATCCACTTTCAAATAATCCTATACCACTTCACAGGTAGTGTGAGTACCTTATAGTAACAAAACATCCTAATTCCTTCATCCTGTCCCTTGTATCATTGCTGTTATCATTTCACTTATTATAAGCATATATGTATACACACACACACATAAGCAAAATAATTGAACACATTGTTGCTATTATTATTATGATCAAACTATTATCTATTAAATCAATTAAGAATAAGAAAAATAAGTTGTATTTTACCTTCACAATACCTTTACAACTATCTACATAGCATTTACACTGTATTAGGTATTATATGTAATCTAGAGATGATTTAAAGCAGTGGTCCCCAACCTTTTTGGCACCAGGGACCAGTTTCGTGGAAGACAAGTTTTCCACGGAAGCAGGGAATGAGGTAATGAGGCGGTAATGAGAGCGATGGGGAGCTGCAGATGAAGCTTCACTCACTTGCCTGCTGCTCACCTCTTGCTGTGCAGCCCAGTTCCTAACAGGCTGCGGAGGGGTTGGAGACCCCTGATTTAAAGTATATGGAAGTATGTGCATAAGTTATATGCAAATACTGCTCCATTTTACATAAGGGACTTGAATGTCCATGGAGTTTGGTATCCATGAGGGGGTCCTGGAACCAGTCCCCTGCAGATACCAAGGGACAACTGTATATTATTTTCCTCTTCTCTGAAGAACTTCTTTTAAAACTTCTTGCAAGGCAGGTCTACTGGCAACAAATTCCCTCAATTTTTGTTTATCTGAGAAAAAATTTTTAGTTCTCCTTCACTTTTTTCTTTTCTTTTTTTTTTTTGTGGTACGCGGGCCCCTCACTGTTGTGGCCTCTCCCGTTGTGGAGCACAGGCTCCGGACGCGCAGGCTCAGCGGCCATGGCTCACGGGTCCAGCCGCTCTGCGGCATGTGGGATCTTCCCGGACCGGGGCACGAACCCGTGTCCCCTGCATCGGCAGGCGGACTCTCAACCACTGTGCCACCAGGGAAGCCCTCTCCTTCACTTTTGAAGGATAATTTTGCAGTGTACAGAATTCTACGTGGCTGGATTTTTTCCTCTCAACACTTTAAATATTTTGCTTTACTCTCTTCTTTCTTGCTTGGTTTCTGAGGAGAAGTTGGATGTAATTCTTATCTTTTTTTTCCTTTACAGATAAGGTGTATTTTTCCTCTGGTTTCTTTCATTTTTTTCTTTATCTTTAATTTTCCGTAATTTAAAAATAATATGCTAAGACATTGTTTTTTTTTTTTTTTTTTTTTTTTTTGGCGGTATGCGGGCCTCTCACTGTTGTGGCCTCTCCCGTTGCGGAGCACAGGCTGCGGACGCGCAGGCTCAGCGGCCGTGGCTCCCGGGCCCAGCCGCTCCGCGGCATATGGGATCTTCCCGGAACAGGGCACGAACCCGTGTCTCCCGCATCGGCAGGCGGACTCTCAACCATTGCGCCACCAGGGAAGCCCTAAGACATTGTTTTTTAAATATTTATCTTGCTTGGTGTTCTCTGAGTTTCCTGAATCTGACATTAAATTGAGAAAATTCTGTCATTATTATTATAAATATTTCTTCTGCTCCTTCTCTCTTTCTTGAGGTATTCCCATTACACATATGTTATACCTTATGTAGTTGCCCCACAGACCTCAGATATTCTGTTATATTTTTTTCAACCTTTGTTCTCTTTGCTTTTTGCATTTTGAGGATTCTATTGAGACATCCTCAGGCTCAAAAATTCTTTCCTCAGCTGTGTCCACTCTACTAATGAACCCATCAAAGGCATTCTTCCTTTCTGTTACAGTGGGTTTTTTAAATCTCTTGCCCTTCTTTTTTGTTCTTTCTTAGGGTTTCTATCTCTCTGCTTACATTGCCCATCTGTCCTTACATGCTGTCTACTTTTATCCATTAGAGCCCTTAGCATATTAATCAGACTTATTTTAAATTCCCAGTCTGATCATTCCAAAATCCCTGCCATGTCTGGTTCTGATGCTTCTTTGTCTCTTCAATTTTTTGTTGTTGTTGTTGTTTTTGTTTTTTGCCTTTTGGTATGACTTGTAATTTTTTCTTAATAGTCAGACATGATGTACCAGGTAAAAGGAATCGCTTTGTTAATCATTAAATAAAAGTTTTTAAATTACAATATAATATACTCTGTACAAGGAAAAAAGTATAGAAAAAAGACTGAAAGGAAATGTGCAACAATGTTGAACAATAGCTGTACTGGGCAATGTGTTTATGGGTGATTTTGTTTTCTGCTTTTTTTTTTTCCTGTACATTACACATTTTCTGGAATACCATGTGTCACTTTATAATTAGCCATGAAAAATGTAAAATAAAAATAAAGAGCCTTTTAAAAATCCACTGTCAGATTCAATCTTTAAAGAGTAGTGTGTTTACTCCCCTTCCCCCTAAAGGAGGCCCTGACATTTAGAGACAATATAAAACACTCTGAAGCATCATTTAATCCTATTACTCTTCTGGACCTCTTATAAACCAGGGGATGATCCTTTTGGCTCTTTAAAATAAATCTCCCAAGGTCACCGGGCTTGTCTGTAACAGAGGGGGTTGAAACTCCCAGGCCAGTACTCCTCCCCCTGCACCATCTGGCACCGCGGAATTTCATCAAAGACTGCTTGAGCTAGCCAGAGAGCCAAATGTTCAAATTTTTCTTCTTTCTAAGGGAATATTACTCCCTCTTAGGATCATTCCACTAACAAGCCATTGCCCCCTTGCTGGGCCTCAGTTTCTTCCTCTGTAAAATGAGGGACTTGTGTTGTCCTAGCAGATCTGGAAATTCCAGGCTTCAAGACAACTTGTGCCCTTTTTTTCCTCCCTGTTACCTCAAGGGTTCTGCTTTTTTCTGCTGGCTCTGTCATGGTCCTGGGGAGGCCATGTCCCATCCTAGTTCTGCCACGAACTCATTTACTGGGTATCCTTGATCAAGTCAGTGACCATCTGGGGACCTCAGTTTTCCCATCTGTACTGTGAGGGTTTGGGCCCGGACCAGAGATTTTCACATTCTGGGTGTTGCAACTCTAGAGTCCTGGGGACGGTGGATGGAGTGAGCAGCACCCTCTGTGTTTGGTTTGCACACTGCGGTTCTGGGTAAGATTTCCTTTGAAAAAAGGATCTGTTGCTACAAAACTGCTTGAAAACTATTGAGCCAGGGGACTCCGCAAACCTTTTTCCAGGGCTGACATTCTATTTCTCCACCAATTGCAGAACACTGGGTACCAGGGTGAAAGAACAGGGTAGACTCTGCTTCCCTGTAGGGGCTAAGCTACTGGGAGAAGAAGTGGAGATGGGTGCTACTAAGTGGTGCTAAGATCTGAGATGCTCAGATCAACTCAGCCCACTCAGCCACTTCTCCTTCATTCCCCTACCCTTCCCCATCACCGTCACCTAGGCAACCAGGCGGGACACTGGGCCTGCGGTCCCTCCTTCCCCCTCCCTCCCCACCCACTCAAACTCCAGGCCGCATTCCCACCCCTCTGTCTGTCCACAGCTTCTCTGCGTGGAGAGATGCAAATCCTACCTTTAGGGCTGTCTTTTTGTGAACATGAAACCCAGATTCCAAGCGGGGGCCCCTAAGTCCTAAAATAATTTTGGCTTGCATGCAAATTTGCCTGTTTTCCTGGAAGGCATGCTGCAAGCAAAGGGTCTGACCTTGCCACTGCAGTGAGTGCAGAGCTCTGGGAGGCCTAAGGCCAGGGCTCTCTCATTGGAGACCAGGGTTGCCATCAGCTGGGGGTAGGGGGGTCTGGGGGGCGGAGAGGGGGTGGACAGAGGCGGTGGATGCCACCAGTGGTTCTCTGCTGCAGGTAGGAAGTTGGGGGTAAAGTGTCCTGGGGTTTCATGTTTTGAGAGTTATCTCCACTACCAAGTGGCCAGAGCTGAGGGCCAGGGTCAGGGTGGGAATCCAGATAGGCTCATTATAATAGTTAAACGGAGGCAAACAGGAGGCAGAGACTGGGGAGTTGGAAGGGATAGACAGGGGGCTTTGTAGAGGGAACTTGCTGGAATTTGTGTCTGCATATTACACTGAAAAATTCCGGGTTCAATTCAGGGGGTGAGCTGGAGAGCTAAGCTTGGTGGTGGACGTTGGGCCATAAGAGGCAGTAGAACCGTGGGCGAGTCCCAGCTACTTGGTTTCTTCAACAGTTAAATGGGGATGAAAGAAGGTGTGTGAACTAGAGCAAGGGTCACATATCAATAGCAACTAGAGCTAATAAACAAATTCAGCAAAGTTGCAGGGGACAAGACCAATATGGAAAAATCAGTTGTATTTCTATACACTAACAATTAACAACCAGAAAAGGAAATGAAGAAAACAATTCCATTTATAATAGAATCAAAAAGAATAAAATATGAGGGTCTATCAGAACTCTCCTTACTTTCTGCTTATTTTTTCTATAAAACTAAATGTCCCCCCAAAGTCCATTAATTTTTCAAAAATAATAAAATACTTAGGAATAAATTTAACCAAGGAGATGCAAGACTTACATTGAAAATATTGCTGAAAGAAAATAAGGAAGATCTAAATAAATGGAAAAACATTCTGGGTTCATGGATTCAAAGACAATATTGTTAAAATGGTAGTACTGTGCAAAGCGATCTATAGATTCAATGCTATCTCTGTCAAAATCTGAAAGGCCTTTTTGCACAAATGGACAAGATGATCCTAAAATTTATATGGAATTACAAGGGACTTCAAATAGCCAAAACAATCTAGAAAAAGAATTAATTTGGGGGACTCATTCTTCCTGATTTCAAAGTTCACTGTGAAGCTACACTAATCAAAACAGTGTGGAACTGGTGTAAGAATAGAAATACAGATCAATGGAATAGAATTGAGAGTCCAGGAATAAACCTGTACATCTATAGTCAATTGATTTTCGAAGGGTGTGATGACCATTCAATGGGGAAAGGGTCTCTTCAACAAACTGTGGTGGGGAAACTGAATACTTCCATGCAAAAAATGAAGTTTGAATCCTACCTCACCCCATATTTAAAAATTAACTCAAAATGAATCAAAGACTTAAATGTAAGATCTAAAACCATAAAACTCTTAGGAGAACACATAGGGGGGAATCTCCATGACCTCAGATTTGGCAATTTTTGGCCCCAAACACAAGGAATAAAAGAAAAAAAATGGATGAATTGGACCTTATCAACATTGAAAACTACTGTGCATCAAAAAACACTTTGAAGATAGTGCAATGACAACCCACAGAATGAGACAAAATATTTGCAAATCATATATCTGACAAGAGACTTATTCCCTTATCAGAATATATTTAAAAACTCCTACAACTCATCAACAAAAGACAACTGGATTGCAAAATTGGCAAAGGGCTTGAATAGATATTTCTTCCAAGAAAATATTCAATGGCCAATAAGAATATGAAAAGATGCTCAGTATCATTAGTCACTAGGGAAATGCAAATCAAAACCACAATAAGATACCATTTCACACACCAGAACAGCTATAACAAGTATTGGCAAGGATGTAAGAAAATCAGAACACTTACACATTGCTGGTACGAATGCAAAATGGTACAGGCACTATAGAAAACACTTTGGCAGTTCCTTAGTAACTTAAACATATGACCCAGATATTCCTTTCCTGGGTATATGCCCAAAAGAATTGAAAACAGGTGTTCAAACAAAAACTTGTACAAAACTGATCATAGCAGTATTATTCACAATAGACAAAATGTGAAAACAATTCAAATGTCCCTCAACTGATAAATGGATAAACAAAATGTGGTATATACATACAATGGAATATTATTCAGTCATACAAAAGAATGAAGGGCTTCCCTCTTGGCACAGTGGTTAAGAATCCGCCTGCCAATGCAGGGGACATGGGTTCGAGCTCTGGTCCGGGAAGATACCACATGTCACGGAGCAACTAAGCCCGTGCGCCACAACTACTGAGCCTGCACTCTAGAGCCCGCGAGCCACAACTACTGAGCCCATGGGCCACAACTACTGAGCCCTCGTGCCACAACTACTGAAGCCCGTGCACCTAGAGCCCATGCTCCGCAACAAGAGAAGCCACCACAATGAGAAGCTCGTGCACCGCAACGAAGATTAGCCCCAGCTCTCCGCACTTAGAGAATGCTCGCACACAGCAACGAAGACCCAATGCAGCCAAAAATAAATAAATAAGTTTAAAAAAAAAAAAAAGGAATGAAGTACTGATACATGCTACATCATGGATGAACCTTGAAAACATTGTGGTATGTGAAAGAAGCCAGGCACAAAAGCCCATGCATTGTATGATTTCATTTATATGAAATATCCCGAATAGGCAAATCTATAGATGCAGAAAGTAGATTAGTGGTTGCCATGGGCTAGGGAGAGAGGTTAATGGAGAGTGATTACTTCATAGGTATGAGGTCTCCTGTTGGGGTGATGAAAATGTCCTGGGACTAGGTAGTGGTGAATATTGTACAACATTGTGAAGGTTCTAACTGCTGCTAATGGTAAATTTTACATTATCTGTATTTTACCACAATAATAAAATGTTCAATGAATTTTTTTCCAAAAGAAAGTGAACTCCCTAAAAGTTTTGCTCACCTCTCCATAAACAAACAAACTTGTTTTAACAGAAAAACTATTTTGTTTAAGTATGAGCTTATGCAGAAACTCCATATCTGAAACAGATAAAAGTGGAGGTGCTGGGATAGGGGGTGTCTATGACCATTTCACCTCATATGAAAAGCCCTGAGCAACTGAATAGATTTTGAGATGCCCTCTAGCCCTGATCTCCTGAGTCTGAGGTGCATAGTAAATCTGTGTTGAAGGATTGCTCGGCTGAGGCCACCAAAGTTAAAGGGTCCTGGATTGGTGACCAGGCCGGAGCTCCAGCTCTAGTCCATGTCTGCTGTGGAATTCCGGCCAGAGCCTGCCGAGCTCAGCACTGGATGGCATTCTCTGAAAGACGACAAAATGAACTATAGCGAAGGGCCCGAGAATGTCTGGGGTAGGGAGGAGGTAGGTGTGGTGCTTAGGAGTTGGGAGCTCTGGACCCAGTCTGCCTGGCTTTGATTCTTGCATCCATACTTACTAGCTATTTCCTGGAGTTAAGTGCTCAAACCGTCTGTTCACCAGGGGTTAATAATACTGTGTATGGCATGGTGGTGTCATGGGGATTAAATGCATTAATTGCAGTAAAGAGCTTAGAACAATACCTGGCGTATAGAAAGACCTCAATAATTAATCTTATTTTTATTCTAGAATTACAGGGGTCCCTTTCATCATATGACTGAATACAGTCAATCCTATGGTGACTGAGAATCTCTCTCTGAGGAGGGTCCGAGAGATGACCTTGGGCCCCAACTTGCCCTTCATCCTTGTTTCTCCTATAGTACACATGGCTGTGGCAAACTGAGGTTTCCTCTCCAAAATGTCTGCATAATTTGGTTGTCTTGAGTGTATTTCAAACCGCTGGTCTTAACCCATTGGTACTGAAATCAACTGAGTGGGTTGTGAGCAAACACTTCAAAACATGGAAGAGAAAAGAATAGAATGGTAAACAGAGTGCAGCGTAGGTAATTAGGGTAAATATTCAGTATTGTTTGTTGAAGCTTCTGTTTCAGTTTGTGTGTGTGTGTGCCTGTGCGCACATGCTAGTGAGCACATATGTAATGGGTTGTGATATAACGTGTATTTTGTGCTGAGGGTTGCAGTAAAAGAAGTTCGAAGACCATGATCTGGTAACACCCAGGGGCTTCCCAAAGCTCCCTGAGCTGAGCTGAGGAGGGCTGTCTGCCCTAGGAAAGCAGATATGATTTGGTGGGCAGGACCGACTGAATGAACTCGGGTAATTTGCCCATCCCCCAGCAAAGCTAGGACGGTGGCTTGCACTGGGGACTGGAGGCCGGGAGGAGGGAAGAATCCTCAGCTGGGAGGTGGGGAGATTCAAAGGGTGGGACAGGTGCCCTGATACTTGAATCAAGTCAATAGAACTTGGAAGAGTCCCGTCCCCTCCCCCGCCCCATACACATAAATACACACTAGGATCATTTAGGCAAAAACCAAGGGCCTGTCTCAGGTGTTTGGCTGTCTCTTTCATAGTATTTTGTATTATCCAGGCTACCTTATTCCCCAAGTTTGTGTTGTGGTTCCAGAAGTCCCCACCTTCCCCTGCCTTTTAGATGACCCATGCAGACTCATTTCAAAACTACTAGCGGGGCTTCCCTGGTGGCGCAGTGGTTGAGAGTCTGCCTGCCAATGCAGGGGACACGGGTTCGTGCCCCGGTCCGGGAGGACCCCGCGTGCCGCGGAGCGACTACGCCCGTGAGCCACAATTACTGAGCCTGCGCGTTTGGAGCCTGTGCTCCGCAACAAGAGAGGCCGCGATAGTGAGAGGCCCGCGCACCGCGATGAAGAGTAGCCCCCACTTGCCGCAACTAGAGAAAGCCCTCGCACAGAAACAAAGACCCAACACAGCCAAAAATAAATAAATAAATAAATTTAAAACAAAAAGCTACTAGCTTTCCTGCTCCCCTTAGCCCCTGCCTTCTCAGATGTCACTGGCTTCCCTGGGTTCAATTTCTCCTGGTAGCTTTGGCCCAACACAGACTCCTCCTCCCTCCAACCCAACAAGGAAGACTAGCACCCCCTCCCCTATGTACAAACTTAGACTCACAGGAGGTCTGGAGTCATTGCCAAGTCCTGGGCAAGGGCTGTCAGCTTTGTGGAAGGGGGCTTCTGGGGATTTCCCAGCCAGGGACTTATCCAGAAAAAGAAGAGGCAGGAGTCGGAAGTATTGTTGCAAATGTGGCCAGTGGACAAGCTGGACTACTGTTTGGTATTACTTATCCACGATCAAGTGGGTGGGAGGTAAAACTGCCTTCTAGTTTGGGACTTCAAACCCCTACCCTCACTCACTCTCACTGGGTCTCCTGGGAGTATGGCAATTCTCTGAAGCTGGGACATCAAAAGCCAAAAGGAGGGGGACTTAATCTCAGCTGGGGAAGTATACATTGAGACCCAGTTTTTAAGGACTATTCATGTCCTTTAAAGAGGGTTAATCACATTGAAGTCTTTAAATCTAGTCCTTATGACAACCTGGGTATCACTTATGTTGACCACACCTTTGCTTTGTAAGGATAAAAGAAACTAACATGGGAAAATATCCTAGTACAGTTCCTAAAGCAAGACAGACGCATCACAGATCAATCAGTTATCACAAGCATCCTTGCAATATCACATTTTATCATTGATATCCCATTTTATAATTTGGTTGAAAATTAGTGAAAACACATAAAACAAAAACCACCCACAAGCCATCTTTTATGCTTAAAAAGAAAGAACTGTACAAAGACCTCTCAAGACCCCACTTTCCACTTCCCAGATTAATAATCTGCTGTGTCTCTTTCTTTATATTTTTTCTTCAGGTTTAACTGGACCTACTTATTGGTCACTCCCTCTCTCTCCAGGCTTTTTTAAAAGATGGAAATTGAATCACACAGTCTAGCTAACTAATGTTTTAACTTGCTTTTTTCACTTAATGTATCATGAACAATGTATGAGTGCAGCCATTCCTTACTGGGTATTCACTGTCTTTTTAGTTTTTTTCCAATCTGATGGGCAAAAAATAGCACCTCATTGTTTCAGGTTGCAATTCTCTGATCAAGCATCATTTTTTGTCTTCTGGAGGTTTGCATTTTCTCCTCTATGAGTTGCCGGTTCAAACCCTAACCCACTTTTCTATTGGGCCTTTTCTATTTTTCTTGTTAAACCGTACAGCACTCTTTGTATAGGAAAGACATTTACCTTTTGTGTGTTACATGTGTTGCAAATATTTTTCTTCCATTCTGTCCTTTGCCTTCTGACTTCATTTATGGTATCTTTTGCTATTCAGAAATTTTAAGTATTTTATGTAGTCAAATATGTTTATTTTTCCTTCATGGCATCTGGATTTCTTTTTGGGTTGTTTAGCAAGCCTTTCTTCTCTGGCTTTCCTGGACCCATTGCTATGTTCTCCATCCACTCCTGGGTGACAGCTGACAATGAATGTCCTCACTGAGCCCTGCTCTGTCCCTCATGCCAGCACCTTGGGCTCCTTATCTATCAACATGGTGTAATCATTGTCTGGTGTTGGCAAGTATTACATCGTGTCAGAGAACACAGAGAGAGGCAAGGGTGAAGAAGCCAAGACAGTCAGCGAAGGCAGTGAAAGAAGTGGAGTGGCAGTTGGTATAGCTGAAAGGTTGAGAAAGCAGAGAGGAGGAGGGAGAATTTCATGACCTTGAATGGAGCATCTACAAGTCACACTAGCTGATACTCCGAGTAGGAATTTTAAAGCCAACGGCATCTTGGAAAGGAATTTCGTTCAACTTTTTTCCAACTCATTTCATTCTTTACAAGCACTATATAGTGGCTGGTCCCCACACCTGGGAGGTAATATAAAAACGTCCTGCCAGACTCAAAGTGAAAGAAAAAGAAATTGGAAAATAGGACCTTAGCTCAAAAGTATGTCTTTTCTTGAGTAAATTTTAATAGACATTCCAGGCTCCATAGATCAAATGATTAAATTAAGAGAAAAAAAAATCAAGAAAGTAATGGTACTTTGGTTACAGTGAGTCTGAGTTCCTTACCTCTCCACAGTTCACCTTCCTAAATGAACAGACGAAAACAGCTCAGGTCACCACATACACGGGAGCACCTACCATGTACCAATTACCTCTCATGAAAACAGCCCTGGAGGTAAACAGGACATGGTGTAGGGTCATCTGAGATCACTGCAGCACTGATGGCTGGAGCATTGTCTAATGGTCCCTGGCATCCATTGCCCCTGACTCTGGCTCCAGAATTAGGCAACACAGTTACTCTCTGCCTCTGCAGTTATGGCCCCTACAGCCCTGGGGCTTCTGCTCACTGCCTTCTCTCTGCACCAGACTTCTGCCTCCTTCCAGGCCTCCTTCACATGGGATGCCCTCTTGAGACTCATATTCAAACTCTCCAAAAGATAGGATCCAACTGGTTCTAGTTACTAGAACCAGTGTGTCCTTTTGGGGTTGTCTCACCGGCAGCTGGTCAATCTATGGCCAACTCTTCTTGGGTTTGTTGCCCACCCCTGCTCCATGGTGGCAGGGTCACGTGGCCAGCTTTCCTCCAAAGAAGCTCCGTATGGGCATTAAGGCCTCAAGAGTAAAATAAGCTGCTTTCCAATACTCACTCCTTCCAGCATCATGCCCACCGCAACACGGTGTGACATCTGGCTACCCAGTTTATAGTAGACTAGAATGTTAAAGAGGGGAAATGGAAGATGAGAAAGCATTTACAATCATAGTCAAATATTATTCATTAACCACCATTTGTTAGCATTTCAACATTTATCACTTTCTAAGGAAAAAGATATAGTTTCTTAAGGCCTACAGTGAGGAAATAGACCATAAAGTATAATATAAAAAAGTATAATTGACACATAAGAACTCAAGAAGCTACCAAATGGGGCCATGTAGTGTCGCGACAAGCTTTGCCTCCTTCTGTGATGCCAGTCTGCCCCTATTTTACAGCACTGAATAATACTTGAGATGCAGAATAATACTTGAACTATGGAATTGCTAAGCTGGGTTCTAAAGACTCTCTCTACTCAGTGGTTAAGAACAACTTAAGTTTGTGATTATTGATGTGTCATCACCCCTTCATTCCACTGACAGCAGTCATCTGTAGGGCACCTTGCAGAATCGTAGTGCAGACACCAGGCAGAATACACACATTTGCCAGAGCGCTCAACTTGGGATATTCTGAACAACCATTTCTTGAGATATTTCTAAATTCCCTCTTATATCTATTTGGACTCATAGCAATCTTTCAGATTATACCATTTTTAAAAAAAAATCCAGAATTATTAAAAACAGCCATAACTAACACTTCTATGTCATTTCTAAGCTATATGTGTCACTCAGGATCCCTACAGGGGATCTGTGTGATTTGAGGAGAGTTTATAAAGGGACTATTTACAAAAGTTTGAGGACAGAGCTTAGGGAAACTACCACGGGACAGTGCAGCACCCTGGGGCTAGCACCCATGGGGAGCAGTTACCATCCCTAGGCTTAGAGGGGAGAGAGCATAGGAAGTGGTGACCAGGACCAGGACAGGGGATATGTATGGAGAGGGTCCCCTGACAGCAGCTGTAGCCCTAGCTAGAGGCACAAAGCCAAACCATGGTGACCTGGCAGAGAGGAAACCAAGGAAATATATCTCTCTCCTCACTTTCCTCTGGCCCTCCTATCTCCAGTATTTCCCATTTGCCAAACCCTACTGGAAGCCTGAATGCAAGAGATATAGTCCACGGAGGTCAGTCTCCTAGGGCACAGAATAGAGTGGAAAAAGATGAGGGGTGGATATAGAGGGGCAAATAGAAGATGTCCAGTGCTTCTGCCATTAAGGACAACAATATTAATAACACCTTCCATATGAGCCCTGCTTTATGCCCTTCACACCAGTTTGCTTTTTACAGGTAAGGGAAGGATGGTTCACAGGCTACTGTGCTCTTCAGTGCCACTGGTAGGACAGCAGTTGAGATTACCTTCTGAGAAGGAAATTCATAAGAATTAAAACAAAAAAGCGAGGATCTCAGTCATCTAGGGTATATTAGTTATCTGTCTCTGCTAACAAATTACCTCAAAACTTAGTAATAAAAAATAACAAACATTTATTATTTCACACAGTCTCTGTGGGTCAGGAGCAGCTTGGCTGGGTGGTTCTAGCTCAGGGTCTGTCATGAGGTTGTCAAGAGGTTGGCCAGGGCTGCAGTTCTCTGAAGGCTTGATTTGGGCTGGAGGATTCATTTCCTATGCAGCTCATTCACTGGCCTTGCAAGTGAGTGTTGGCTTTTGGCAGGAGGCCTCAGTTCTTCACCACGTGGACCTCTCCACAGGACTGCTAGTGTCCTTGGGACATGGCAGTTGGCTTCTCCCAAAGTGAGTGATCCAAGAGAGCAAAGCAGGGAGGAACCACAGTGCCTTTTATGACCTAGTCTCACAAGATATACACTATCATCACTGCCGCCATATGCTACTCATTAGAAGCAAGTCACAAAGCCCAACCCACTCTTGTGGAGGGAGAGCAGGTACATGGCAGGGATTAAATGCCATCTCTTAATGAGATTAGGAAAGACTTTGTGCACATATTCTAAAACAACCACATATCACAATAACCATATCAAAGATAACATGGTTATATGATTGAAGAACTTAGGGAAGACTTTAAACTACACTGAAACTTGACCATCACCAAGCATGGTGAAATCTCCCAAGCATACTGTGCTCTGTCTGAAGAATGAGCAGGTTAACAGAAGAGGGCTAATTCCCAAGGCATCTATGAAAAGATGGCCCAGAGGGGGTAATACTGTGCAGAGAATTGTGAACCCAGTGGACACAAGTTATCTGATAAAAGGAGAGGCATACTTGGTTTGGGGACAGGAATGGATCATGTCTGGACGAAATATCTTGTCAGGATTATCCATTTGCCCTGTTGGATGCCCAGCAGTGTCTTATGAGTGTTGCTAATGTGCCTTGGGCCTGAACATTTGCAAACCTGAAAAGCTAAGGACCGGATAGACCCATGAACATAGATGTTCCACCCTGCAGAGAAATCACCGCCTTGAGTGATGTCCTTATCTTGCCATGCCTTTTGTTATTGCAGAGCCCCTTCTGTAAAAATTCATGTGCCTTTTGCCTCCCTGCACCCCTGAAAGCAAGCTGGGTCACTAGCAGTGTTACTAGAGCCACCTGGGAAAATTCAGCCAGGGTTCTCACTCTTGCTGTGTCTGCTCAAAATAACACGGTCTGATCTGGAATTATGGCCTCGATATGGGCCACCAGTGTTTTTGTCAGTACACAGAGGATACAGTCTTCATCAAGTCAGGCTAAGTGATTTTCCTTGAATGAATCATGCAAGACACCTATCCAGTGAATAAACGACGCTAGCTCTTTGTACATAAAAATTTTTTAAAAACAACTTCAAAAAATTCATGTGACTTTATAACTAAATCACTTTGCTGTACATCTGAAACTAACACAACATTGTAAATCAACTATAATATAAAATAAAAAATTTTTTAAAACTAAAAAAAAATTCATGTGATAATAGGGCACTGTTTACAACACTAAAAATAGTGCAAAAAACCCAAATGTCCAGCAATATGGGACTGGTAGCATTAAATATGTTACAACCACACAGTTGAATACATTAGTTGTATTGATGAAAGTATTCTACTCTGTCCAATACGGTAGCCTCTAGCCACATGTAGCTACTTAGCACTTGAAATGGGGCTAGTTCAGCCAAGGAATTAAAATTTAATTTTATTAATTTTATTTTAAATAACCATATGTGGCCAGTAGGCTATCTTAATGGACCCTGCTCCTCAATACATTGGTATCATATGATCTCCAAGATAGACTGTGAAGTGAAAAAACAAGATGCAGGAAGTGTAGACCAATGTATATAGGATATTACTTTTTGTGAATAAAAGGGAGAGAAGTAAAAAACATATTTGCATGAATTTGCACAAACCCAGTGAAAGGATAAATGAGAAAGGTTACCTCTTGGACAACGGGAATAGGATGGATGGGGATGGAATGAAAGACTGCTTAGTGTGTATCTTTTTATATTAATTAGATTTTTTTAACCATACACATGTATTGTCTACTCAATAAAATAGAATAAACCAAAATAAAAATGTAAAGATAATAAAGAAAAAAAATTCATGTGAGGATATACTCAGCATATGAATGTTAGGAATAGATCGTTCTCTCTTTGGGTTCTCATTGACTTCCTGCTATCAGATAAGGCAAGATATATAAATAACCATGTTTCTTTTTACCTTAGTTGCCTGGTAGGGTAGAGCAAAATGTAATGCTTAGTTACAGTATCTTCCATTTACCTAGATTTCTAGCGTATCACCTCCCTACAGTCCTACCCCTTACCTGGCTTTTTAAAATTTATCCTTTTTTTTTTAAGTTATTGTTTTTATGTTTGTTTGTTTGTTTTGTTTTTTTAATTTATTTGGTTGCACCAGGTCTTAGTTGCAGAAGGCAGGCTCCTTAGTTGCAGCACATGGGCTCTTTACTTGTGGCTCCAGGGCTCCTTAGTTGCAGCTTGCCAGCTCCTTAGTTGTGGCATGCAGGCTCCTTAGTTATGGCATGCGAACTCCTAGTTGTCGCATGCATGTGGGATCTAGTTCCCTGACCAGGGATCGAACCTGGGCCCCCTGCATTGGGAGCGCAGAGTCTTATCCACTGTGCCACCAGGGAAGTCCCTTATCCTTCTTTCTGACTTTCATTGTAAGCCCTTTCTAATCCTTTCTGAGGCAAAATGGTCAAACAAGAAGGGAAAGAATAAACATAAAATACTTGATTTAAGAACATAAGAAAGTGGGCGCTCTTGCACATTTTTGAAAGAAGTTTAAAATGATGCAATCTTTTAAGAATGTAATTTAGAAGTGTCTATTAATTTCCTAAATGTACATGGTATTTGATTCAACAGTCCTTCTAGGAGTTTGTCTTACTAAAATACTTGCAAAAGTGCATAAGATATAAGTACAAAGGACGTTCATTGTTCATTGTAAATAATAATGAAAAATTATAACCAATCTAAGTGTGCATCAATCGGGGAGTGGTTAACTAAATTACAAGAAAACATGCAGTAGGAATTCCCTGGTGGCACAGTGGTTAAGAATCCACCTGCCAATGAAGGGGAAACGTGTTTGAGCCCTGGTCCGGGAAGATCCCACATGCCGCGGAGCAACTAAGCCCATGTGCCACAACTACTGAGCCTGCGTGCCACAACTACTTAAGCCCGCATGCCTAGAGCCCGTGCTCTGTAACAAGAGAAACCACAACAGTGAAAAGCCCACGCACCGCAACGAAGAGTAGCCCCTGCACGCTGCAACTAGAGAAAGCCCGCGAGCATCAACGAAGACCTAACACGGCCATAAATAAATAAATAAATAAATTTATAAAAGAAAAAAAAGAAAACATGCAATAGTGAAAAAGGGTGTGCTAGACCTGTTTACTGACATGTGATGATGATCAAGTATGAAACAATACACAGAGCAGAAGTTCTCAAATTTTTTGGTCTCAGGACTCCTTTATACTCTTATCAATTAATTAGGATCCCAAAGAGCTTTTTTTATGTAGGTTATGTCTATTGGTATTTACCATATTAGAAATTTAAACTAAGGCATTTAAAAAATGTACTTCTTAATTTATTTGAAGTAACAATAAACTCATTACAAGTTTACATAAGTTACATCCTTATTATAAAAATGAACTATGCCAAAACACAATTTAGTGAGAAGGCTGACATTGCCTCACATTTCTCCAAGTGTATTTAATCTCTGGCTTAATAGAAGACAGCTGGATTCTCATATCTGCTTCTGCATTCAATCTGTTGTGATATGGTGTTTTGGTTGAAATACAGGAAGAAAATCCAGCCTCATACTCATATGTAGTCGGAAAAGGGAGGATAATTTTTTTTTAACATCTTTATTGGCGTATAATTGCTTTACAATGGTATGTTAGTTTCAGCTTCACAACAAAATGAATCAGTTATATATATACATATGTTCCCATATCTCTTCCCGCTTGCGTCTCCCTCCCTCCCACCCTCCCTATCCCACCCCTCCAGGCGGTCACAAAGCACCGATCTGATCTCCAGGGAGGATAACTTAATAGCCTTTTCAGATCATTTTGGATATTCTTCTTGGAGAGTTTAACAAAATTCAACAAGTGGTGGTTACTCAAAGGTTAGTTGCAATGTGGATTCTGAAATCATATCAATGAACATTTCTTACTCTGTTACTTTAAAATCCACCAGTCTGGGACTTCCCTGGCGGTCCAGTGGTAAGACTTTGCCTTCCACTGCAGGGGGTGTGGGTTCTATCCCTGGTTGGGGAGCTAAGATCCCACATGCCTCGCGGGCAAAAAAAACCCAAAACATAAAACAGAAGCAATATTGTAACAAATTCAATGAAGACTTTAAAAATGGTCCACATCAAAAATAAAAAAAAACCTTAAAAAAAATAAAACCCATTGGTCTATCTTCCACTTTGAATTTGAATGATTCTTTTACCCATGTATGACTTTGTAACATCATAATTGGTCATTTAAAAAATATTGGTTCACTGAGTTATATAGATGCTCTGTATACTGACACATTTTATTAATAATATCAAAAATCACGTTTTTTAATATCACCACCGATCTCATCACTAAAGTCTTTAAGTGTTGGCAAGCTGTCAGCTCACAATGACAAATATAAGTCATAGAGCGCCCTGAGAACTGCTGTGTAGCTTATAATCCCTTTTCTGTTAAAAAAAAATCCTAATTTTTGCTTGAAAGTTTGAATTCCATCATTAGTAATAAACACTGTCAGTTTTCCTTGAAGTGACAGGCTTATTAATTTTTGAGAAAATGTCTGAAAAATGCCCAATTCTGACCCACCATAGTTTGCCTGTTAGTCATTATTTCAAGTAAAAATATTTCTCCATGAAAAAAAAAAACAATAGAATTCAGTTTGCAAGTCAAACAATGGCACAAGTACTGCTCCTCCAGACCATCACTGTACCTTGGAATGCATCTGAAGTGTTTGATGTGTTCTTTTCATCTCATTATATGGAATCTTAAAAAGACAAACACTCCAGGGTTGAAATTTAATAAATCATCATTACAGATTCATCGAGGGCATTCTTAAGGAAACTGGCACTTCTGTTATTCTGAGAGTGTGCTGGTGAAGGATACAATGACCACTAGGACAGTTTGGTGCCACCACCTTGATCCAAGGCACCAGCAGTTTTACCCACTTTCGCTTTTTGTAACATCAGTACAAATGTCAATACTGTGAAGAAAGCAAATAATGCCTCAGCATAATTATAAAAGTAGCTTTGGCCTTGTGACCCCCTTGAAATGGTCTCAGGGACCTTCCGGAATTCATAAGACCACCCTTTGAGAACTGCTGATGTAGCCTATGATCCTTTTTTGTTTTAAAAAAAAAGAGGCAAAAAACAAACAAACAAAAAAAGTTACATACCGAAGTGCTAACAGTGGCTATCTCTAGCAGTAGAAAGTGATAAAGTGATGTTTACTTGGTACTTCACATACTTTACTCTTTTTTACATCCTTTACAATGAGTATGTATTTCTTAAGTAATTAAAAACACTAAAGAAAGGAAAAGATTAAATTTAAATTATAAACACCAATTACAACACACTCAGAGAATGTAAAATGCCCCTTGGACCTAATTTCATATTGAAAATATGAAGAGATTAGATACATAAAGCCAGGAGCTTAAATGATTAAAAAACAAAACAAGACACAACAAAAACCTCACCCTGAGAAATACCTCATTTCCCAAAGGGCTGTGTCACGGTGCCTTACTGCTGAGGCATCCACCAGACCCAGGTAGCTTAAATGAATGACCCTGCTGATATCTTTACATGCAGTTTGAAAATAAATCTAAAACACATTCTCTCTAGAAGGCAACAGGATTAGACTCGAAGAGTGATTTGACACTTTAGAAAGCTCCCAGCTTCCTTCCCAGAGGAAAGAGAAAATCAGGCACAGGACCCACGGCTTACAAAGCAGGTATTAAGTTTCTCTTTGGTGCCGTAAGCCTCCTAGCTCTGTGCCTTCCTCCCTCTAGACTGAGCCTGTCACCTCTTGCCTTTGCAGGATCCAGTGCTCTTCTAAGCTTCTCTCCTCTGCCTCCCACCCCGCCCACCTAAACCTCTAGGTGACAAAAACCATGATATCAGTCATCCATGCCTATCAGTCATCTACACCCTAGCATAAATGAGTTTCCATTACCACGCTCCCTCCCCCACTGCATTTCCCTGTTAGGCTGATCTCTGATGATGGACTAGAAGGCTGGGTGCTGAAAGAAGGGAGCTGAGGCATCAGCAGTAACTGCTGGGGAAGCCCCTGAAGTGGAAGTCTCTGAAATCCTGGGGCTTCTGAAATCATGCTCTACGGGCAGCTACCGTCAGCCAAGCTTCTTTCTGCTGTGTGACATCAAAGAACTTACTGCCCCTTTCTGGGCTCTGTAACCCAAGTGGGTTGGACTAGTGACCTCCTAAGTGGCCCCTGCTCTGGGTTTCTGTGACCGAGCTCCATCAGTATAAGGTAGTGTTAGCTCAGGAGGCCTTGGGAAACGGCATCTTGTTTTCAGTTCCTGAATTAAAAGAAGATTTGGAGGAAGCTCCCCACATGCTCCCTGCAGTTTGCCCCCTTCCCCCTTCTCTTCCTCATGACCTGTGTCTCCAAGGGGAAGATCAAACAAAGAGGTTGCAGAGGGTGGTGGAATGCTGTGTTTGCTTAAGTCCCAGGCTGGATGTGATTACAAAGTTCCCGTGACTGGGGAGACGAGGTGGGGAATGCGGTGGGAGGGGTTCTGAGCTCCGAGATTGCGCTCAGCCACACCCCACACACAGCCTGCACACGCATGCGCAAAGGGCTCGCAACACAGCTGCTGAGTTGCTGAAGTTTGTGCTCAAACCCCCGGCCCCACCCCATGTGTGCCCACCGCCTCCTTAAGAGGTCTTGTTCCGGGTATTTGTTTTCTTCCATAAGGGCGATCAGAAGACCGAACAACTTTCACAAATTAAGGCTTTTATTTTTTAAAAATATTTATTGGAGTATAATTGCTTTACAATGGTGTGTTAGTTTCTGCTTTATAACAAAGTGAATCAGTTATACATATACATATGTTCCCATATCTCTTCCCTCTTGCATCTCCCTCCCTCCCACCCTCCCTATCCCACCCCCCTAGGTGGTCCCAAAGCACCAAGCTGGTCTCCCTGTGCTATGCGGCTGCTTCCCACTAGCTATCTATTTTACGTTTGGTAGTGTATATATGTCCATGCCACTCTCTCACTTTGTCACAGCTTACCCTTCCCCCTCCCCATATCCTCAAGTCCATTCTCTAGTAGGTCTGTGTCTTTATTCCTGTCTTACCCCTAGGCTCTTCATGACATTTTTTTTTCTTAACTTCCATATATACGTGTTAGCAAACGGTATTTGTCTTTCTCTTTCTGACTTACTTCACTCTGTATGACAGACTCTAGGTCCATCCACCTCATTACAAATAGCTCAGTTTCGTTTCTTTTTATGGCTGAGTAATATTCCACTGTATATATGTGCCACATCTTCTTTATCCATTCATCCGATGATGGACACTTAGGTTGTTTCCATCTCCGGGCTATTGTACATAGACCTGCCATGAACATTTTGGTACATGACTCTTTTTGAATTATGGTTTTCTCAGGGTATATGCCCAGTAGTGGGACTGCTGGGTCATATGGTAGTTCTATTTGGAGTTTTTTTAAGGAACCTCCATTCTGTTCTCCATAGTGGCTGTACCAATTCACATTCCCACCAGCCGTGCAAGAGTGTTCCCTTTTCTCCACACCCTTTCCAGCATTTGTTTCTAGATTTTTTGATGATGGCCATTCTGACTGGTGTGAGATGATATCTCATTGTAGTTTTGATTTGCATTTCTCTACTGATTAATGATGTTGAGCATTCTTTCATGTGTTTGTTGGCAGTCTGTATATCTTCTTTGGAGAAATGTCTCTTTAGGTCTTTTGCCCATTTTTGGATTAGGTTGTTTGTTTTTTTGTTATTGAGCTGCATGAGCTGCTTATAAATTTTGGAGATTAATCCTTTGTCAGTTGCTTTATTTGCAAATATTTTCTCCCATTCTGAGGGTTGTCTTTTGGTCTTGTTTATGGTTTCCTTTGCTGTGCAAAAGTAAAGTGACTTTTACGTAAATAAATAAGTGACTTTTCTAATATGGTTATGTCTTAATGCCTGTCTTCCTAAAAAGGTGGTGAATTTTCAAGGGCAAGGGTCACGGCCGACCACTCTCTTTATCCGCCCCCCCGCCCCTTTCATCACGCCTAGCACATGTTCAGTGCCTCTCCCAGTTTTGTTCCATGTACGAAGGAATGAATGAATGGAGAAATGACTGTTTCCACTAAGGTTCAAAAAAGTCTGTTTAAAGGTAATGGTCTATTCCCATCGAGTGTCACCATGTCACTCAACATGTCTTCTTGTCTCCATCTTCTTTACCATAATTCACAAAAGGCTGGCCCTGGGAGAGAGTTCGTGGTAAATAAGGGAGAGCAAAATAAGGACCCTGTGCTGGCACTTCTAGCTTTGTGACCTTAAGAAAGTCACTCGCCTTCTCTAGACCTCAGTTTCAACTCAAAAATAGGGTTGAAAATACCTGCCTCTAGCCTAGAGGGGCTATATAAGCCTATATGAGACTCCGGATGAGTGAACAAGATTTGTCAGGGCCACCCAGCGAGTTAGGGACAGTGAGACCCAGGCTAGCTGACAGTACACTCCCAGACTGTGCTCTCCACTTGGTGCCTGACTTCCTTACCCCCTTGAAGACTTACAGCAACATAAGAGAAGGGAGTGCTTTATCTTCATCTCCCACCAGCCCCTCAGAGCAGCTGGGACCATCAACTCAACGGGGTATTCTGGAACTGTTTGTAGGGAGACGGTTGTCTGGCTGGGAGGAGGCCAGAGTCACAGACTCAGGCTGTGCCCAACAGATGGTTTTGCTGCCTTCTGAGCCTGCAGACAGCCTGGGCTGGCAGTGAGGGAGTAGGGATGACAGCGTAGATGTCCCTCCAGCAGATGCTGTCAGTGCCCCACCTGTATCCCCACGGCCCACGCTGGAGGTCACCTGCAGATGTGGTGGACAGTCCCTGCATTCACAGGCTTTCCACGTCAAAGCCTGCTTCTCTCTGCCGAAGGGCTCTCTCTAGCAGCAGGAGCACAAGGAAGGCCAAAGGTGTAGAAAATCAGTGGCCCAAGATGTAAACCTCACCCAGTGAGGAACAGTTGTTGATGGATAACAGCTTCCTGGCCCCTTAGAGGACTGAGCCCCAGTTGCCCAGAGGAATACCTGCTCATCAATACCTCTTAATAAAGCGGTGACTTTTCTACTTTCCCTGTCCCACGTTCCCACTCCCTCACCTTGATTTCCTGGGATCATCTCCTAAATAAGTAATTGCCACCAAACTTGTCTCAGGGTCTGCTTTAGGGAGATCAATCTCCTCCAAGCTTTCCAACTAGCTGGGAGGGCAGAGCATCCTATCCACATACCCATCCAACAAATCCATTCACTGGGCAAACCTCCTTTGTGCAAGACCGCCTAACTGCAAAACAGGAGAACAACCTCCAGGCCCGCTTGATCTTTGGTCTGTTTGTTCCTTCCTTCATCATACATTTTTTGAGAGCCAACTATGGGCAAGGCCTTGGGCTGGGGGCGCACATGCAGCGGTGAGAAACAGACGTGGCTCCTCCCACTGCGGGGCGTTTCATCAGCTCTGGCCTTTGAACAAGCTCTCTCCCCTTTCTGGGCTGAACTAGACCATCCCTAAAGGCTTTCCAGGCTGAGCATCCGTGCCTCTAGGACAGGCCCCTGCCCTCCAGCAGCAGAAACTCTAGTGGTTCCTCAAGGGCCTGAGTTGTCCCCATGGGACACTGGACGGCATAAAAGTGGTCAGTGTTACAATGCACAATGGAATTTCTTCCCTTAAAAGAAACATATAACGGAAAAGAAGTTTAAAAATTTTTTTAACTTGGCAATAAAGTAGCAGACTCTTGCTCTTCTTTGCAGAGGGTACCGTGATCATGGATTCGCCAGCTGCCAGAGTCCCATGCTCGGGTCAGAGAGTTCAAGGCCTGGCTACAAGGGATGTCTGCCCGAGGCCCTGAGCACCTTATCAGCCTCTGTTGCACAGGACGTCCCGGGGAAGCTGGGGACAGGAGACAACAATCTTGCCACCAAAGGGACCTCGGCAAGGAGCAGTCACCACCTCAGACTCCAGCCCAGGAGTCAAGGCAGGGTGTCCTGAGGTCCCACCCTGTGCTGGTCCTGGATCCCTGGCCAGCAGTGTCAGGGGAAAGGCAGGAGCGCCCGCAGGGTGGACAGTTCGGGTCAGGATGAGGTCATGAGGGCAGGTTTGGCCAGGGCCAGGCTGTGGCGCCCAGGCACAGCCACTGTGCCATCTGCTTCTCTGTAACTGGTAACATTCTGTAGTACCCTTGATCAGATGTCGTGGGAGATGTAGCAGCCGCTGTTCCTCTTTGTAAAGCCACTAGCAACAGAGTTGGTTTTGAACCCAGCCGTGGCCTGTGGGGTACTGGTAGTGGTGGGTTTCTCTGCCCCCTGCCCCATCCCTCTTATCTATATGATGAGTAGGAGAGTGGAGGCTCAGATCCAGCTCTGTTTGTTCTCAAAGCCCACAGTCTCTCCCTCTACAGTACAGGGTTATGGGGGCAAATTGTCTTCAAGACCCCTCCTCCACTCTGGGCCTCTTTCCAGCAGACCCAGGTGGCCAGGGTCCTCTGCGGAAGGAGAGGCCCCTCCCTTAGGAGGAAGGCAGCAGACAATAAACTCATTTGGGCTGAAGTTTTGTGGATTTAATGAATACAATTTCAAAAGGGGAGATGAACAAGAACGATATTTAAGAAAAATGGCCTAATTAGCTATGTGGCCTTGGGTATTTACCCAACCTCATTGAGCCCCAGTATCTTCATCTATACCATGGGAATAACACTATTTTTGCCTTATGGATGCAATGATTAAATGTGGAAAATGCCCAGGACAGAATAGGAATCCATATATGTAACATCTTAGACACAACAAGAGAGAGATTCGGGCCTTATTCACTGATTTCCTTCTCCATCAGAAGACCCACCACACTGATTTTAAGCTCTCTGCATTTACCCATGGAAGAAGGGGCTCTCTTTCCTCTGAATACTTTTTAACAAGTTTGCCCATTTTTAACAAGGTAGCAGTAATTAGGGCCTGGAAAATATGTCAGGGAAAGCAAGACGCTGCGAGGCTCCTACTTCTAGCTTATCGCGAAAAGGAATCTGAAGGTAGACAGAGGAGGGGACCTGGATTAGAACAGTCTGTGTAGTTTAATCAAAGCTCCCAACACCACTGGGCTGTGTTTCTCGAAATTTCCACCAAAGAACCATTTATAGCTGCAGAAAAGAATGTATACTGCCAAGAGGTTTAGATATGCATATGGAATTGGCTCTCTGCCCGTAGGAAATTTCTTAGAATACACTTGTGTTCGCATAAAAATTCCTGCAGATTCTTCTATTCTATGCCAAAATATATATGTACTTAATTAAAAAAAAAAAAACAAAACACCCAAACCAAAAAATGACAACCATGTCTCCCTACCCCCATAAAATCTTCAAACTGGCACTTCGAGGAGACACAGTGTGTTCAGCCTGTGGATTCATGCTCTGCCTGTATCTGCCACAGGCCCCCCTTCCATGGCTGTGCAATCCCAATTTGACAGTGTGGCTCAGGACCTAAGGTATGAATCCAGCCAACCCCACCATCTCCCTTAGCTCCTAATACTCGACCTGGCCTGCTCAGCCACTGCCCACACCCCATCCACAGCATAAATAAAACGCAGCAGGACCACACATATGCACACAAACCGAGAAGCCTGAACCACTGTCGGCAGAGGAAATGGGGCTTGAAAGACCTAGGTGGCATGGGTGCCGTATTAACCTGGAGTCTTAGGTGGTAAGCAACAGAAATTGACTCCGGGTAACTTACCCAGAAAGAATTTTACTGGAAGATGTGAGGCAACAGAGAACTCAAGGAAAAGCTGAAGCCAGGAGGATAGGCAGGAGGGCAGAGTGGGTAGTCACCAGAACTAGCATGAATTGGCCCCAAATATTTTCTGTTTTTGTATCATCTGCTCTCTTTTCCTAGGAGAGAGTATCTGATTGGCCTAACTTGGGTGGCACGCCCCATCCCCTGGCCCGGGACGATGAGGTCCCTTGATGGCCAGTCCCACCAAAACTGTATCAAATGAAAGACAGGTCAATTACTAAGGCAAAATTGTGGTGCTCTCACCAGAAAGGTGGGCACTGAATGCTGGGCAGAAGCGGTTCACAGCTATCCACAGCAATATTGTGCTTGGTGAAGTCAGAGAAAGAAAAATACTAAGTGATGTCCCTCATACGTGCGATCTAAGAAAGAATACAAATGAATCTGTGTACAAAACAGAAACAGATGCACATTGAAAACAAACTTGTGCTTACCAACAGGGAGAGGGAAGCGGGGAGGGACAAATTAGGGGTATGGGATGAACAAACTACTATATATGAAACAGCTAAGCAAAAAGGATTTACTGTATAGCACAGGGAATTATAGCCATTCTCTTGTAATAACCTGTAATGGAATATAATCTGCAAAAATACTGAATCACTATGCTGCACACCTGAAACTAACACAATATTGTAAATCAACTACACTTCAAACAAACAAACAAACAAACAAATGAAAGTTATCCACAATGGATCCTACAACTTGTCTTCAAAGCCAGCCTGGCTCTCCCCAAGGGACTCACAGGTCCTCTCTAGGGAGAGTCTGCCATCACCAGCTGCTGCTAAGTGTTCCTTTCTCAGAACACAGAGCCTTTCACCCCAAGCAAGAAGGTCCAGCATAAAGTATAAAGGCCCCACGGGAGAGGAAGGCCATCTGGAGAGAACCTTGTCCTCAGGGGGATAACCCACAATCAGAATCATTCAAGGGAATGGGTTTCAGGGAGACAGGAAAGAGGACACGCCCACAAAGGGAGAACCCAGACAGGGAGGCCTGGGCTCCTGTAGGCAGCCCGACTACCTTCATAATTTGGCCAAAGATAGGTGCTAGTCTAGAGGTCTTCACTCTGAGAAGTCTGGAGCCAGGCCTGGTTTGTCAGCCGGAGTCTTCTTCCTGCAATGCCCCAAAAAGAGATATAAGCAAGCAAAGAAACTCACAACAGCAACACTAGACATTGCAATACACACAGCACGCATTATAAAACATTCAAGTAGGGCTTCCCTGGCAGCGCAGTGGTTGAGAGTCCGCCTGCCGATGCAGGGGACACGGGTTCGTGCCCCGGTACGGGAGGATCCCACATGCCGCGGAGCGGCTGGGCCCGTGAGCCATGGCCGCTGAGCCTGCGCGTCCGGAGCCTGCCCTCCGCATCGGGAGAGGCCACAACAGTGAGAGGCCTGCGTACCGCAAAAAAAAAAAAAAATTCAAGTAGCGCAGAGCTATGTAGAGGAAAAAATTAAAGTTTGTAGAATGACTCTTTCATTCCCCCAAACTCCCCAAACATGAGCCCCATTTTAAGGAATCTCCAAGTACCTGCTTCCCCCTTCTCAGTGGACCCCAAGAGGAGTCCCTAGAGTGAAAGGACAGAGGGGACAGAGTAGGGGAACTCCAAGTGCTGTTCCAGCTGAAACAGAGCAGAGGGGAAAGCAGGGCTGCCTCATGCTGCACCCGGGCACCCGGGCAATAGGGAGGTGGTGAAAAGCAGGGGAGGTGGGGGTCAGGGAGAGAGAGAGAAAATTAAAGTTCCCTGTACTCCCCCATTCCACCCGTCTTACTTCCTCCCAGAGGTAGCAACTGTTACCACATTTTCTTACTCACTCAAAGTGGCAGATAATCAGATGAGAAATTGGACGTTATTTTCCTGCAGGCATCTTATGAAAAGACAAGAGAACTATTTTGCTCCTCGTCCTCTCAAGTAGGCAAATCTGCTTGGAGCCCTGGAGGACCAGGGCTTACTTCCCCGTTGTCCTCCTCTGTAGAAAGGGCAGGACCCAACCAGGACCCTGCTCTACAGGGCAGGAGCACTGTTTACTTTCTTTCCTTTTTTTTTTTTTTAATATTTATTTATTTTTGGCTGCGTTGGGTCTTCGTTGCTGCACACAGGCTTTCTCTAGTTGCTTGGAGCTGGGGCTACTCTTTGTTGCAGTGCGTCGGCTTCTTATTGCAGTGGCTTCTCTTGTTGCAGAGCACGGGCTCTAGGCCCGCCGGCTTCAGTAGCTGTGGCTCACGGGCTCTAGAGCGCAGGCTCAGTAGTCATGGCGCACGAGCTTAGTTGCTCCGCGGCATGTGGGATCTTCCCGGACCAGGGATCGAATCTGTACCCTCTGCATTGGCAGGTGGATTCTTAACCGTTGCGCCACCAGGGAAGCCCTCTGTTTACTTCCTTCTCATTTCTCCCACACTTAGAGCTTGGAATATTGTAAGCGCTCAGTAAATATTTTTGAGTGAATGAAATTTCTTGTCTCTCCTCAGATGGAGATTCCTTTCTTGCCACTCAGTGATCCCCAGCTGGAGCCTATTGTCTTGCTCATGCACTCTGAGATAGGGGAGCACGTGATGGAGCTGGAAAAACAAGGCTAACCTCATTAGGTTTGGAGACAGAGAACCTATGTGTAAGTTCCTGCTCAGCCACGAGCTGTGAGCTGGAGAGAAGTGGTGGATATTGTGGTGAATCACCCAGAGCTCTCTGCGGGGCTCAAGCTGTGCTTCCCTCAGCAGCTGGTAGTGCTGAAAGTCAATGGCTCTCAGCTGAGTCCCGTGTGGGAATTGCGCTTGGCTGAAAAGGACCACCTGTCTCAAGCCCAAGGACTGCCTCCATACAGGAGTACAAAGGCTCGGCCCCCTCTTGGCAGCAGAGACAACCCTGAAGAGCCACCCCAGCTCCTGAGCAACGTGCGGGACTGTCCAAGGCCTACGTGATGCATCACGGCCCAACCTTTCTCTCTGCCTAGCCCCGCGTTCTTCACTCCCTGTGTGGTGCCAATCCTGAGAGCACTTCCCAATCAGCTCCCTGCACGTCACTCTGCCACGGAGCCTGCTTCCCAGGGAACCCAAAATGCAGCAAGAGGCCACTTCATTTCTCTGTTCCCAGGCTCCTTAGCTATGCAACACAGGTATTAGAGAAGACAGGCTTTGAAGTCAGACAGATGTAGATTTTAATCCAAACCCAGCAATTGCCAGCTCTGTGTTAACGGTCAGCTTATTTAACCTTTCTGATACTTAGTTGCCTCGTCTGTAAAATGGGATAGAGCAGACACCTCTAGTGCCGTATGTCATATCCCCTCAACTTACCTGTGATACAGCTACATGGAAGCTCAGACTCACCTGTGCTGGCAGTGTTCCACCATTTGTTCTTTTTTTTAATATTTATTTATTTAATTTATTTATTTTCGTTTTTTTTTTTTTTTTTGGATGAAACTTGAGGGCATTATGCTAAGTGAAATAAGACACACAGGGAAAGACAAATACAGTATGATCTTACTTACGTGTAGAATCTAAAAAACCCCAACTCACAGAAACAGAGAAGAAATTGGTGGTTGCCAGAGACAGAGGGTGGGAGGTGAGAGAAATGGGTGAAGGTTGTCAGAATGTACAAACTTTCAGTTATAAGATAAATAAGTTCTGGGGATGTAATGTACAGCAGTTGCTAAGAGAAGATATCTTCAAAGTGCTCATCACAAGGAGAAGAAATCAGAACTACGTGAGGTGATGGATGTTAACTAAACTTACTATGATAATCATTTCATTTTATATATATATACATATATATAATGTTATATATGTTATATAATCATTATGTTTTATGTTATATAATCATTATATAATCATTATAATGTTATATAATCATTATGTTTTACGTCTTAAACTAATACAATGTTATGTGTCAATTTTATCTCAATAAACCTGGAAAAAAAAAACATTTAAATTACAGCCAAAAGAAAGTAATAGCTCAAAGTGGAGATAGGGAATCATGGTAAAGCACTATCTGATAACCATTTTCATCAACCAGAAGATATAGCGCAGAATAAAACTAAGATGCTATTTCTCCTTTGTTCTTTTTTTTTTTTTTTTTTTTTGCTTGCGTCGGGTCTTAGTTGCGGCACACGGGATCTTTGTTGAGGCATGTGGGATCTTTTTGTTACGGTGTGTGGTCTCTTCATTGCAGCGCTCGGGCTTCTCTCTAGTTGTGGTGTGTGGGTTTTCTCTCTCTACTTGTGGTGCTCAGGCTCCAGGGTGCAGGGGCTCTGTAGCTTGCAGCGCATGGACTCTCTAGTTGAGGCACACAAGCACAATAGTCGTGGTGTGCAGGCTTAGTTGCCCCGCAGAATATGGGATCTTAGTTCCCCGACCGGGGATCGAACCCGCATCCCCTGTATTGGAAGGCAGATTCTTTACCACTGGACCACCAGGGAAGTCCCCACAATTTGTTCTTTACATCCTCTACTTTGGAGGGGATGTCCCCAGGCCACTCAACCTCTATACACTTCACTGATACGTCGGACCCTAAATCCCGGTAGAATTTATATCCTCCTCTCTAGATTAAATGCATCATACTTGTCACTTCCTGCTTATCCGGTCACATTAACGTGAGGTCACTGATACGGTGCATTAATGTGCTGCTCTATGGAGGGTCCAGATGGTCCAGGTCCCTTCAGACTCCATTATGATAGAAGGTGGGGGAGTTAACACAGCCCTGATGCAAGACACAAATGTATCCTGTCCTCTGCTCCATGTGTATTGCTTTGATTCTCCTTTCTGATAGGGATAGAAAAGAAAGCAAGAAACAGGTCGATGGGCATGCACCATGTATTGGAGGCTGTGTTGATCTGATCTGTAGCAAAGATACTGTACTTGGCAAAACAGCAACAACTGGGGCTCCTGCCTGGTTAGGGTTGTGGTAGTTTACTCTCATCAGCCATTTTATCCAGTTTTTGTAGGGGCCTGACGGGTGAGTTAAATGGGAATATGACAGAGACCACCATCCCTACATTCTTTCATCGTTGAGGGTGGCACTAATTCCTGCCATTCCCCCTGCGATACAGTCTTGTATCTGATCTACCATCTTGGCCAGGGAGAGGGAGCATTTTAGAGACTTCAATTGGCCTTCCTTACTGTACTAGGTTTTATTCCATAGGCCAAGGAACTAATGTTGGGGTTCAACCAAGTGTATGTATTCCAATACACACCCAGGAACACATATATAACCACAGTGGACCCATGAACTCAATGTGAGCTAGAGCAAGGCCAGGACTCCATTATTCCCTGGCCCCCTCACTCCAATGGGGGGCATGACGGCACTTTGGGGTCACCAGATACCAATGCCAATTCAGACCCTGTGGTCAAAAATTCTTCCAAGTCTTGGCTATTCCTCCTTTCTCATGCTCAGTTACACAAGTAAATGGTCATGGATTCTTTTTGGAAAGGACTTGGGGGGAATACTACTGAATACACTTGCCATGATGTTGCATGTCCTATAGTCAATGGCTCAGGTCCAGAAATGGGTTAAGGAATCATGACATTTTACTACGGGTGGCAGACTTCAGCCCCCTGATCATCCATCCTTGATTTCTTTTGATTGTCTAAATTAAGCAATATACCGTTGGCCACCCATCTATCTTGCCTTTAGGAACACTGTGTTCTGCTAACCATCTCCATAGCCCTCTGTAGGTCAGGCCCTCCTGACTGCCGCTCCGATTTTGTTTTTTCTTTTTAACTTTTTTTTTTAATATATCTTATTGGAGTATAATTGCTTTACACTGCTGTGTTAGTTTCTGCTGTATCACAAAGTGAATCAGCTATACTTATACATATATCCCCTCCCTCTTGCTTCTCCCTCCCACCCTCCCTATCCCACCCCTCTAGGTGGTCACAAAGCACCGAGCTGGTCTCCCTGTGCTATGTGGCTGCTTCCCACTAGCTATCTATTTTACATTTGGTAGTGCATATATGTCCATGCCACTCTCTCTTAGTCCCAGCTTACCCTTCCCCCTCCCCGTGTTCTCAAGTCCATTCTCTACATCTGCGTCTTTTTCCTGTCCTGCCCCTAGGTTCCTCAGAACCCTTCTTTTTTTTAAAATTCCATAGATATGTGTTAGCATACTATATTTGTTTTTCTCTTTCTGACTTACTTCACTCTGTATGACAGTCTCTAGGTCCATCCACCTCACTACAAATAATTCAATTTCGTTTCTTTTTATGGCTGAGTAATATTCCATTGTATATATGTGCCACATCTTCTTTATCCATTCATCTGTTGATGGACACTTAGGTTGCTTCCATGTCCTGGCTATTGTAAATAGTGCTGCAATGAACATTGTGCTACATGACTCTTTTTGAATTATGGTTTTCTCAGGGTATATGCCCAGTAGTGGGATTACTGAGTCATATGGTAGTTCTATTTCTAGTTTTCTAAGGAATCTCCATACTGTTCTCCATAGTGGCTGTCAATTTACATTCCCACCAGCAGTGCAAAAGTGTTCCCTTTTCTCCACACCCTCTTCAGCATTTATTGTTTGTAGATTTTTTGACAATGGCCATTCTGACCAGTGTGAGGTGATACCACATTGTAGTTTTGATTTGCATTTCTCTAATGAATAGTGATGTTGAGCATTCTTTCATGTATTTGTTGGCAGTCTGTATATCTTCTTTGGAGAAACGTCTATTTAGGTCTTCTGCACATTCTTGGATTGGGTTGTTTGTTTTTTTGATATTGAGCTGCATGAGCTGCTTGTATATTTTGGAGATTAATCCTTTGTCAGTTGCTTCATTTGCAAATATTTTCTCCCATCCTGAGGGTTGCCTTTTCATCTTGTTTATGGTTTCCTTTGCTGTGCAAAAGCTTTTGTTTCATTAGGTCCCATTTGTTTATTTTTGTTTTTATTTCCATTACTCTAGGAGGTGGGTCAAAAAGGATCTTGCTGTGATTTATGTCATAGAGTGTTCTGCCTATGTTTTCCTCTAAGAGTTTTATAGTGTCTGACCTTACATTTAGGTCTTTAATCCATTCTGAGTTTATTTTTGTGTATGGTGTTAGGGAGTGTTCTAATTTCAGTCTTTTTTTTTTAATTAATTAATTTATTTATTTTTGGCTGTGTTGGGTGTTCGTTTCTGTGCAAGGGCTTTCTCTAGTTGCAGCGAGCAGGGGCCACTCTTCATCACGGTGCGCAGACCTCTCATTGTCGTGGCCTCTCTTGTCGTGGAGCACAAGCTCCAGATGCGCAGCCTCAGTAGTTGTGGCTCATGGGCCTAGTTGCTCCCAGACCAGGGCTTGAACCTGTGTCCCCTGCATTGGCAGGCAGATCCTCAACCACTGCGCCACCAGGGAAGCCCTAATTTCAGTCTTTTACATGTAGCTGTCCAGTTTTCCCAGCACCACTTATTGAAGAGGCTGTCTTTTCTCCATTGTATATTCTTGCCTCCTTTATGAAAGATAAGGTGACCATATGTGTGTGGGTTTATCTCTGGGCTTTCTATCCTGTTACATAGATCTATATTTCTATTTTTGTGTCAGTACCAAACTGTTTTGATTACTGTAGATTTGTAGTATAGTCTGAAGTCTGGGAGCCTGATTCCTCCTGCTCTGTTTTTGTTTTTCAAGATTGCTTTGGTTATTTGGGGTCTTTTGTGTTTCTATACAAATTGTGAAATTTTTTGTTCTAGTTCTGTGAAAAACGTCATTAGTGGTTTGACAGGGATTGCACTGAATCCGTAGATTGCTTTGGGTAGTAGAGTCATGTTCACAATGTTGATTCTTCCAATCCAAGAACATGGTATATCTCTCCATCTGTTTGTATCATCTTTAATTTCCTTCATCAGTGTCTTATAATTTTCTGCATACAGGTCTTCTGTCTCCTTAGGTAGGTTTATTCCTAGGTATTTTATTCTTCTTGTTGCAGTGGTAAATGGGAGTGTTTCCTTAATTTCTCTTTCAGATTTTTCATCATTAGTGTATAGGAATGCTAGAGATTTCTGTGTATTAATTTTGTATCCTGCCACTTTACCAAATTCATTGATTAGCTCTAGTAGTTTTCTGGTAGCATCTTTAGGATTCTCTATGTATAGTATCATGTCATCTGCAAACAGTGACAGTTTTACTTCTTCTTTTCTGATTTGGATTCCTTTTATTTCTTTTTCTTCTCCGATTGCTGTGACTAAAACTTCCAAAACTATGTTGAGTAACAGTGGTGAGAGTGGACGACCTTGTCTTGTTCCTGATCTTAGTGGAAACGGTTTCAGTTTTTCACCATTGAGAATGATGTTGGCTGTGGGTTTGTCATATATGGCCTTTATTATGTTGAGGTAAGTTCCCTCTATGCCTACTTTCTGGAGAGATTTTATCATAAATGGGTGTTGAATTTTGTCAAAAGCTTTTTCTGCATCTATTGAGATGATCATATGGTTTTTCTCCTTCAATTTGTTAATATGGTTAATCACATTGATAGATTTGCGTATATTGAAGAATCCTTGCATTCCTGGAATAAACCCCACTTGATCATGGTGTATGATCCTTTTAATGTGCTGTTGGATTCTGTTTGCTAGTATTTTGTTGAGGATTTTTGCATCTATGTTCATCAGTGATATTGGCCTGTAGTTTTCTTTCTTTGTGACATCTTTGTCTGGTTTTGGTATCAAGGTGATGGTGGCCTCGTAGAATGAGTTTGGGAGTGTTCCTCCCTCTGCTGTATTTTGGAAGAGTTTGAGAAGGACGGGTGTTAGCTCTTCTCTAAATGTTTGATGGAATTCGCCTGTGAAGCCATCCGGTCCTGGGCTTTTGTTTGTTGGAAGGTTTTTAGTCACAGTTTCAATTTCAGGGCTTGTGCCACTCAGATTTTGCTGCTCACTACAATCATCGTGCCCACCTGGGTTCTCAAGGCTAAGCACTGCCACCTGACCTCTGTTATGTTGGCATCTTCTGATCCCCATGGGTATCAGAGAGCCCAGTTCTGTAATAGTGTCTCCTACTGTGCCCTCCCCCCAACCAGCTCCTTCCTTACTGCCTCCCACAGAACAGAGTTGGCTGGTGGGTTTTCTGGCCTCATGTACCACAAACATTCTGACAGTGCCCACTCCTCTGGGCCTTTTGTTCTGCTCCTCCACCATCTGCCACGGCAGCTCTGACATTTCTATTTCACTTGTGTGGACCGTGTCTTTTCCTATGCTTCTAAAATCCATCTTTAAAGTGTATTAGCACGACCTCCTGGGTTCCCGGCCAGGCTGTTAAATCCTGTACCACGGTAAAGTACTTCCATATCAACATCCGCTCTTATCCAACTTCACCGTCCTCCCCTCTTGATCCGGCCCCCTCAGGGTTCAGTTCTGTGCGCACTTCCTGCCTGAGTGTGTGGAGCCGGATTCAGCATATAATCAGTCTCCTCCCTAGCAGGCCCGGCCACAGCTGCCATCTGACTCTTGTTGTCCATCAGATAGATAAAGAGGAGGAGGTAGGCTATGAGAAAGACAAGCTCTATCTTGTAGGGCACCTGCCCCATTTTGAAACGGAGTGCGATCTTCCTAGAAGGGGGACCACTATTTGCCAAGAAGAAGTGGGTCACTGGGACTTCCCTGGCGGTCCAGTGGTTAAGACTTCGCCTTCCAAGGCAGGGGGTGTGGGTTCGATCCCTGGTCGGGGAGCTAAGATCCCACATGCCTCGTGGCCAAAAAACCAAAACATCAAACATCAAACAAAAACCATAAAGTCTTTAGTGTAATAAATTCACTAAAGACTTTAAAAATGGTCCGCATCAAAAAATAAAAGAAGTGGGTTACTTCTCCAGGCCCAGTGGGTTCAGAAGAATCCGAGAGGTCAAGGTTCTCAACTGCATTTATTCATTTATGCCCAACCCTGGTCTCAGGTTCCCATCCCTTTCCCAACAGGGCTCTGACCTTGGCACACAAGGCCTGAGCACACAGGAAGATTCCATCTTCTCTGGAGCTCTGCTACTCTTCCCAGTAAGCCTGGTCCTCCCTCTGCAGGCAGGATTTCCTCAAATGTTGCCCAGGAGGTCCTCTGGCTTTTGCCTTTTGCCTAGGTGATTTTTCACTGCGAGTGTCATTACCCGTCGTGAGCAAATCAACGGGCTCAGCAAAGGCATTCATTTCTATAGTCCTTACACTCACTACTTGCCTCCATCACTGAAGACATTGCACCAGCCAGTGTGACCTCTTCCACCCATGTCCCAGCCTAGTTCACAACTGTGAGTGAGTTTTAACAATCATGAGGTTACGGCATGCCAGGGACTAACGTTACTTCTATACCAGTTATGGGGTCTTCACTGATACCTGGCTGGCAAATGGTCCCTCTCCAAATTCCCATTTCTGCTTCCCAGGACCACTTCTGGCCCAAACTGTCTTGGTTTGGGTTCCCTGAAAGCAGACTCTGAGATGGAGAATTGTCTGCAGAAGGTTTATCAGACAGTGCTCTTGGGAGATACACCTGTAAGTGAGAGTAGAGGATTGAAAAGAGGGAGAAGCTGATCCCAATGTGGTTGCAGCCGGGGCCTCAGCTGATCCTGCAGGGAGCTCTGAGCTGGGATGGCCCTTCAGAGGGTCCCAGAATGAGGCAAGGAGGCCGGGGCATGACATTCCCACATCAACCAGTTATTGGCTGCGGACTGCCCCATACGGGGACTGGGCCTCGCCTTGGTGGAGGCAACAATTTGTAGCCAGGACAAGCCCCAGGGAGGGAAGGAGCAGTGAGACACCAGTAGCCAGTATTCCCAGCAGTTGGGAATGGGTTTGCGAGCCCTGAAGGGGGGCCCAGGAGGAACACTGCTACAACCTATCGTACCATCTCAGCAAGTTCTTGTGAGAACTGAATGAGAGAAAATGTGATAAGAGCTTAGCAGTATGCCAGGCACATAATTTTTTTAAAGGTACCTATTATTGTTTTTATGCATAATAATAATTATAGTTGTTTTTATGCATAACAATAATTATAGTTATAGTTTATACAATAATATTCAGCTGAACCATGTAAGTTTTCGACATTTGACCACATTTGACCTTTAAATATAGAGATTTCATGTGGCTCATCCTGTTAATTAATAAGAACAATTAATCTAATATCTGTCCTACCTATCTTACAGGATTATTTGAAGATCACCAAGAGACGCGCATATGTAAAAATGCTTTGTAAAGTGAAAAACCCCAGGAATTCCCTGGTGGTCCAGTGGTTAGGACTCCACGCTTTCACTGCTGTCGGCCTGGGTTCAATCCCTGGGTTCCAGGGAACTAAGATCCCGCAAGCTGTGCATGTGGAAAAAAAAAAGGTCTAATAAAATGTTGACACACTAGTTTATATTATCAACTTTTACTACTACAACATCTAAGAGAATGGCTCTGTTCAGTCTTCCCCAGCCAATGATAATAAGCTATCTTATCTCCTTTAAATACTCAAATTACAGTTTACTTTTGAACCCTACTGTCCCTCATGGGAACCCAGCCCCTGCAGAGTGTTCCAAGCTGTCCTGGAGAGCCCCTCAGTGCTGGGTTACACCAGCCCCAGAGCTCACCCTTTCTGTTCCTCTCCTCCAGCTTCGTCAGTGGGCCCCACACCCTCTGTGAGCTCCCACCCAGCTGGGCCTGGCCATCCTCTGTGGGTGGCTGCCACCACTGAGCCCGCCACTGGCCTCCTCATAGGCCACTCAGCCCCAAGCATGGCCGGGGCTCTTTTCTCAATGCATCATACTTAACAGAAACCAGGCACAGCTTCTTTAGGGGACCATGCAAGAAGAGTAAAACAAAGAGAAATACTCACAACCTTGATCAATATGGTTTTTCTCAGAGCCCACAGGTCCCAGGCTGGTACCCAGATAATCTCACAGGGCCACCTACCTGGCTAGCCCTGGCTTGCTCCACATGGCAGGGCCCAGCCCAGCACCACCTCCAAGGTTTCCTTGGACCGTGTCTTCCGTCATAGGGCAGACGCAACTTTCTTAAAACAGGGAGAGGAGGAGGAGAGAGACAGAGACAGAAACAGACAGAGACAGAGATAGAGAGAGAGAGAGAGAGAAACTTCCGCGTCATTCCTAGGGCCCTGTCTTGAGTCCTCAGTTTCTGCCCCAGGACAGTTTTCCTCCCAGGATGACTGGCAGTGGGTATTTTCCTTTAATGGCATTTACCCCCCTCCTAAGGCCGTGGCCGTGCTCTTTGCAAACAGCAAGATGGTTACAGGAATACAGAAAGTCCAAGATCAGTACAGTTCAGGATATTGTGTATATATCACGTGTGTCCAGCCCAGCCTGGTCCAGGCCCTTTTCACAGTTTCTGTACCAGGTGACAATCAGGTTCAAATGTGCTTTCTGCGGTCCTCTGGATTGGAGTTCCCGCAATCTTCCAAAACATCCATTCAAAGCACCCACAGTTCCACAAAGAACAAGCAACAGTTGATGGCCCAGTGCCCTCTTGATCAAGACAGAACCAAGAAACCTTTCTCCACCCTCCACACGCCCCAAAGAGCACAGTAACAGCTGAGTGCCAGGTACATGCCTGGTACACACAAGACCCCTGCTCGCAGTAGCTTCCCCACCAGCAGAGGTAAAAGACATTAACTCGTCAGCCTATCCTCAGAGCCCCGGTTAAAAGGACAAAGGCCCATCCATATGACGGAAGGCTGGGACAGCCCGAGCATGCTTTTTTTTTTTTTTTTTTTTGCGGTACGC
This sequence comes from Lipotes vexillifer, assembly GCF_000442215.2. Taxonomy (NCBI): domain Eukaryota; kingdom Metazoa; phylum Chordata; class Mammalia; order Artiodactyla; family Lipotidae; genus Lipotes; species Lipotes vexillifer. The sequence continues at coordinate 789,730 of NW_006769413.1, forward strand.
GGGCCTGTCACTGTTGTGGCCTCTCCTGTTGCAGAGCACAGACTCCAGACGCACAGCCTCAGCGGGCATGGCTCACAGGCCCAGCCGCTCCGCGGCATGTGGGATCTTCCCGGACCGGGGCACGAACCTGTGTCCCCTGCATCGGCAGGCGGACTCGCAACCACTGCGCCACCAGGGAAGCCCCCCACCCCACGCCTGAGCATGCTTTTTGTTATGTGCTGTGAGAGAAACGTGGTTGGCAGCTTCTGAAATAGCTCCCAGTGATCCCAGCCTCCCGGGATTTACACCCTTGTGTGATCCCCTCCTTGCGTGTGCGGAGGGGTGTGGTGGTTGGAGGGCGGGTGGAGAACAGCCAGACCTAACGCCTTCTTCCAACAACTAGAATACAGCAAAGGCAAAGGAGGTCACTCGGAGACTGGCCTCTAAAAGCCTGGGGCCTCTAGCTTGCTCACTCTCTTCCTTCTCAGGGCACTTGATGATGTAAGCTGCCACGTCGGAGAGGCCATGCAGCCAGGACCTGAGAGGGGCTAAGCCAAGGGTCCAGCAGCTCCCGAGGAACTGAATCCTACCAGCAATCCCATGAGTGAACTCGGCATCTGATTCCATTCGACACCTTGATGGTAGCCTGGGAGCGGCCTTGAGCGGAAGACCCAAGTATGCGGTTGCGACCTACAGAAACTGAGATGTAAATGTTGTTGTCACAAGCCACTAAGTTTGGAAGTAATTTGTTATGTAGCAAGATAACTAGGATGGGAATAATCTTCAAGATGTGTTCTTAAGTAGAAAAATCAAGGTGCTGAAAAGGCGCGTTACATGTTATTATTCGTATAAAAGGGAGAAATATTTCCATTATGTGTATGTGTGTGTGTGATCCATATATATGTATATCCATATACATATTTGCTTCTATATGCATAAAATATCCCTGGAATGATATACATTAAATTCAGAATTTGGGTTGCTTCTAGGGAGAAGACCTAATGTTTGGGGGAGGGAGAATTTTCACTGCATACCTTTTAGATCTTGATTTTGTGTCATGTGAAACTGCTGACTCTTCAAAAGGTAAGCACAATATTTTTTTGAAAAGAATCAGTCAATAAACCACCCAGGAAAAACAAAATGAAGATAAAGTTTTTAAAAAAGCAATTAATCAAACTTCAAACTGACGAGCTATTACCAATTTTGTACCTGCCTCTTATCCCCCATATCCAAGTGCTGTCAGCTCTCCTTTCAGAATATCTCAAATCTGTCCCACTTCCCTTTTTTAACTTATTATCTTACTTTTAATACAAATTTTAAATGTCACACTCCATTTACAGTTATTACAAAATACTGGACATATTCCCCATGTTGTACAATACATCCTTGTAGCCTATCTTACACCCGATAGTTTGTACCTCTTAATCCCTCATCCCTATGTTGCCCCTCCCTCCCCTCTCCCCACTGGTAACCACTAGTTTGTTCTCTATATCTCTCAGTCTGTTTCTGTTTTTCTTATATTCATTAGTTTGTTGTGTTTTTTAGATTCCACATATAAACGATATCATACAGTATTTGTCTCTTTCTGTCTGACTTGTTTCACTTAGCCTAATGCCCTCCAGGTCCATCCACGTTGCTGCAAATGGCAAAATTTCATTCTTTTTATCGCTGAATAGTATTCCATTGTATACATGTGCCACATCTTCTTTATCCATTCATCTGTTGATGAACGCTTAGGTTGCTTCCATATCTTGCCTATTGTAAACAATGCTGCTGTGAACATTGGGGTGCATGTATCTTTTCAAATTAGTATTTTTTTTTCAGACACATACACAGGAGTAGGATTGCTGGATCATATGGTAGTTCTATTTTTAGCTTTTTGAGAAACCTCCATACTGTTTTGCCACAGTGGCTGCACCAATTTACATTCCCACCAACAGTATATTAGAGTTCCCTTTTCTCCACACCCTCCCAACGTTTGTTATTTGTGTTCTTTTTGATGACAGCCATTCTGACAGGTGCACAGTGATATCTCATTGTGTTTTTAATTCTGTCCCACTTCTCTCTTTCCATCTTCACTCCGACTAACTTCCCTGGAGCAAGCCACAAGCATCTTTTCCCTGGCCTGTTGCAATAGCTTCCTAACCATTCTCCCTGCTTCCTTCCCCACCTCCTTTCTTGATCACATTGCTCCCCTTCTTCATACTGGAATTTTCAGGCCAAATTTTCACTTTCTCTTTTAAAGTGAATTTTGGTATAGGTGATAGCTACCAATTATAGAAATACTCCTGCAAAAACAAAGAGAGAAGGGAACTTATACGTACTAGGTGCTTATGTAAAGCAGACTTTACATATATTATGCTGTTTACTCTTCATAACAGCCCTATGGTGAGGGCATAATTACTGTCCCCATTTTATGGATGAAGAGAGTTGAGGTCAAGGAGGCTGCAGTATGCGTCCACGGGGATTGTCTGCTCAGCACCCCCTTCTCCTGGGAATGATCTTTTCTTATTGTAGGAGCTGCCATCATCTGCAATTATCCTGCCTCCAGGCCACAGCTGATTAGATCAAGAGCAGGTATCTGACCCAGTCTGGGCAGCAGAGCACTCCCTGTCCTACAGGGATCCCTTCTCCAGCTGCTAACAGCTGCAGAAAGACCCAGTAATCCAGATCAGAGAGGAGCCTTTGATGCCCATCACCTTCAATTGAGAAGATGTTGAACTGTGGTGGTCAAAATTCCCTGGATTTGGACCAGGGAACCTGGCTACTACTCCGCCTTCTGCCCTGAAGTCGAGTTTGTCACTTTCTCTGCACTTTGGTACTGTGTTTGTAAAGTAACAGGGTGGGGACCAGCAGAGTGCTTCAGATCGGAGGGGATGATCTCCAAGGACCCTAACTCTTCTGTGTGACCTTGGGAACTGCGTTTCCCCACCCTGGGCCTCAGTTTCCTCAACTGTAAAATGAGAGTTGGAGATGGCAGTGGGGGTGAAAGTGGGGAATGGGTGAGACAATCTCTAGAAGGACTTTCCAGTTCAAAAAGTCATGAGCCATCACATCAGAGGTAAGTGGCTGCCTTCCTTCTCAACAGAAGAGGCGTCTTTCCCCCTAACTTTTGGCTGAGCCCCTCTTTAACAAGAGGATGGTGGACCCTCTAATCTGGGACTTCTGACTCGGAAGGGGCCAATCACACTCAGAACAAGTGAACCACAGAGACAAAGACCATCTGTGATGTGGTGGAGACCCTGCCAGAGGCCCCTTAGCAGCCTGCCTCTCGCCAAGACCCCCAGCCCCAGCCCTCTTGGCAACCCCTGTCCCTCCAGATTTGATTAAATTTTACAGTTCCCGTCATGCACTTGGGCCTTCTGCTGCGAGGGTACTAGCTGTTCTAAAGAGTTCTTTATACAACTCCACTTGGGCTGCCAGCCACCAAATTCTTCCTGCTCATGCATTACTTAGATTAGCTAAGGATGTTGGCATTTAGAGCCAAACGCCGACATTTATCTCGAAGGCGGCCTCATGACAGCCATGGCTGTTCTTTCAGTACAGCACTCCTCTGCAGACTGTTCTTTGTAATGTAAGGTGTTACACAAGCTCTCACTATATCTATAATTCTGCATATTTTTATGATTAGCTGACTAGGAGTACATACACTCCACCGTTGGCCTCTGGCATATGAATTGGTCCAGGAGACAAGGCATCAGATTCCAACCACTTTTGTTCCCCAGCTCCTTTTCAGATGACCCCACCTTGCCTCTCAGCTGAGATAGAGCAGGTCTAGTGCCTTCCACCGCCCAGGATGCTGAGAGGCCCTTACACTTGTATGACATTTGAGAATGTACGAAACTTTCACTTACTCCTCGTACTTCTGTGGTTGCTATTTTACAGATGAGGAAACAAGGTCTTGCAAAGGAAATCTCTGTCAATTATAATGCAAAGCACAAAATGTTAATTATTTTCATTAAGCAGGCAAATTTCTTAACTTTGAGTCTAGGGCTCTTCCCACTATACCACAAATGTCTATTGTTTATTGAAAGGAAGCCAACTTTGAGAAATGGATGCCCTACCCCTACCCAAGATGGTCCATACCAGATGTTAGGACAAGGCTCAGCTACTATCATAAAGAGATCTGATAAACCCACGGGTTGGGGGCAAAAGAGTCTATTTTTCTCTCATGTAATAGTCCATGATGGCTGGCAGCTCAGCAGCACACAGTTTGTCAAGACCCAGCTTCCTCCCAGGTTCTTGCTCTGCCATCTCTGGAGCCCATTTATGAACTATTTGCAAGACTGAAGCTGGTTTTGCAGCCACGTCTGGGTTGCAGCTGGTGGGAAGGGAAAAGAGGAGGAAACATGTCCATAATTTTAAGGCCTGAGCCCCCAAAAGCTACATATCATTACCACTCACATTCCAGTGGAGAGAATTTGGTCACATGGCTACCCTTAACTACAAGGGGGGAAGGAAAATATGATCTAGCTATGTGCCCAGGAAAGAAGGGAGATGGATTTGGTGGGGTGACTAGCAGAATCTCCCAAACAAAGCACTGAAAGTCTCCAACTATTCTTCATACTTTCCTTGACCTCCTCCCAAGAAAATAACCCTCTCTCGGGGCTTCCCTGGTGGCGCAGTGGTTGAGAGTCCGCCTGCCGATGCAGGGGACACGGGTTTGTGCCCCAGTCCGGGAAGATCCCACGTGCCACGGAGCAGCTGGGCCCGTGAGCCATGGCCGCTGAGCCTGCGCGTCCGGAGCCTATGCTCCGCAACGGGAGAGGCCACAACAGTGAGAGGCCCGCGTACCGCAAAAAGAAAGAAAATAATAATAATAATAATAATAATAATAAACTCTCTCTCTTTCTCTCACTCACCTCCTTGTATCTAACAACCAACCATTTAAGGGCCACCTTTGCATTTTGAAGGCCCTTTGGTCTTCTAGCAATCACTTTTTTTCTTGGTGCCAATTTTAAATACAGTTTTATTTAAGACATTGCATTTTCCACTTATAATACAGTGCTTATAAGTGCAATGTTATTTCCTTTCCCTGTGCACATATCCACATTCAAGTATCAAGAATGACCAGGTATTTACCATAGCAGCTCAACTTTAAAAGTGCCATGGAATTTGGGGTCCTTCAATGTTTTGTGTGGAACAATGCTAAATCTGTATGCTAGGTTGGCTTAATCAACCTCTTCAATGGTGGGCCCAGGAGAGGTACCACCAGATGGAGGAGCTCTGCCACCAGGGAAGCCCCCATGCATGCCTCCTGCACTCTGGTATAGCTTGGTAACGATGGGGTTGCAGACTTTTTCCGGCTCCTTCTACTGTTCAAATTCTTCCTTCTCTACATTCTGGTTCTTATCAAGCCAGTTAATTATTTCATTACACTTATCAAAAATCTTCTGTTTGTCCTCATCACTGATCTTGCCTTGGAGTTTTTCATCTTCAACAGTAGCATTCATGTTGAAAGCATAGGATTCAAGCGAATTCTTAGAAGACACCTTGTCCCGCTGAAGCTCATCTCCAGCTTTGTACTTCTTTGCTTCCTGGACCAGTAGCAATGCTTATTTAAATTTTTTTTCATTCTTTCAATTACCATCCATCCTCTATAATGAGCACCTAATAGTATCATCTTTAATCCTCAAAATACCCCATTAAGAGAGTGTCCTTGTCCTCCTTTTTATAAGTGAGGAAATTGAGACTCTGGAAAATTGAGTGGCTGATCCAAGGTAGAGTCAGAATTTGAATGTGGTTCTGTCTGACTCCAAAGCCCAAACTGTTTCTGCCACATCATAATGATCCCAGACTGATGTATTTTCTTTGTCACTATAGCTTTTCTTCTTATCCAGAAACACCTTCTGAAGACTGGGTACTGGTCCAAAAGCAAGGTCTGAGGGACCACAAGAGACAGGCTGATGAGGATTTGAGGCCTCTTTTTAGGCCCCCTGCATTGCCATGGGAACAGCGTGGGGCCCCAGGATAGTAGCATAATGGAGCATCTTTTTTTTCAGGCCTGTGCTGCAGTTGCCATCCAGAAACTCTCCAGGGCAGTGACCCAGACTCTTCACATTAAAAATAGTTCTTTTTAAAAAAAAAAAAATTATTTATTTGGCTGCACCGGGTCTTAGTTGTGGCACGTGGGATCTTCATTGCTGCGTCCGCGGGATCTTCACTGCCACGTGCGGGATCTTTTTTTTTTTTATTTTTTAGTTGCGGCACACAGGATGTTTTAGTTGCTGGCATGAGAACTCTTGGTTGCAGCACGTGGGATCTAGTTCCCTGACCAGGGATGGAATCCGGGCCCCCTGCATTGGGAGCGTGGAGTCTTAGCCACTGGACCACCAAAACCAAAGCACGTGTTTTGGTTCCAGATATTGTTTTATAGAAAAGACTAATTGAATAAGAAAAACTTTTTTCAAAATCTTGGAAAAACCCACTTCTCTTATAACCCATGGACCAACATGACTTTCAGCCCATGTCCATTGTGGTTTTAGACAATCTTGTAATTAACTTCTAGGATGTTGATACTAGACCCAATGGCAAGGAGGAGGGACCGTGTTTTTGATGTCTTTGTGCGACAAACTTATTCTCTATCTGATCAGTCAGCATAGGCAGAGTCTCTAATTCCAAACTAGACGGAACTTAAGGGTTATCTAGAATGAGGCCCATACAGGGCTGCCCTTTTTTCTTACTGTATCCATCCCATCCTTGGACCCATTCACTCCCAAGTCACCACTGTACTTCTGGGCTGCTCCTGAAACCTCAACATTTTTCTTTCGACTCAACCGACATCTTTTTCTCGAAAACCTTCATCTGTTGGCCCTGGTGTTCCCTCTTGTATCATCTAAAGCAAATCTAATTCCCCTCCCATGTGACAACTCTTTACATATCTAAAGATATAGCCCTGTCTCCCAGAAGTTTCTCTTCCTTGAGTGAACATCCCAGCTCCTTTAACTTTTTCCTGGATAACAGCTCTTAGTTTCCTAATCCCACAAGCAGCCTGGGATTTCCTTTTATGTTGCCTAGGAGGCAACCCATTTACCATTTTGTCCATCTCCCTTATATTGGTCAGGAATAGAAATCCAATCCAATAGGAATAGAAAGTAAGACTAATAACAAATAAGGGAAAGGGGTTGAGAATTTATTGACTCACAAAGCTGACAATTCCAGGAACTAGATCTTTGCTTTCAGGCATGGCTGGATCCAGGGAATCAATGTTATCAGGACTCAGTGTCATTTTGCTCATCTCTTAATTCTGTTTTCTTCTGTGTTGCCTTCATTCTCAGACCCAAACTTTCAATGCAGTAGGTCAAAATGACTCAAGGCTAACATTCTCCCAGTTCTACAGCCTCAGTGGAGTGGCTGCATTTCTCCCCATGATTTGCAACAAAAGTCCCAGCCCTGGGTCTTATTGGCAGGCCTGGGTTGCTTGTGTTTCCTAGAAGCCAGAGGATAAGATGGATCCCTCAGAACCACACAGACTGAGAGTGGGGAAGGGAGACTCCCCAAAGGAAACTCTCATTGCTATTATCAGAAAAAGCGGAATACAGAAGAGAACACAGGCAAAACATTCTCTGACATAAATTGTACTAATGTTTTCTTAGGTCAGCCTCCCAAGGCAATAGAAGTAAAAACAAAAATAAACAAATGGAACCTAATCAAACTTACAAGCTTTTGCACAGCAGAGGAAATCATTTTTTTAAAAAAATGAAAATAGAACTACAGACTGGGAGAAAATATTTGCAAATGATGCACCCGAAAAGGGCTTAATCTCCAAAACAGACAAATAGCTCATACAACTCAACAACAACAACAAAAACAACCCAATCAAAAAATGGGCAGAAGACCTTAATAGACATTTCTCCAAAGAAGACATACAGATGGCCGGTAGGCACATGAAAAGATGCTCAACATTGCTAATTGTTAGAGAAATGCAAATCAAAACTACAATGAGGTACCCCTTCACACCAGTCAGAATGGCCAACATTAAAGAGTCTACAAATAACAAATGCTAGAGAGGGTGTGGAGAAAAGGGAACCCTCCTACCCAGTTGGTGGGAATGTAAGTTGGTGCAGCCACCATGGAAAACAGTATGGAAGTTCCTCAGAAAACTAAAAATAGAATTACCATATGATCCAGCAATCCCACTCCGGGGCATATATCCAGACAAAACTATAATTCAAAAAGATACATGCACCCCTATGTTCATAGCAGCACTATTCACAATAGCCAAGACATGGAAACAACCTAAATGTCCATTGACAGAGGAATGGATAAAGATGTGGTACATGTATACAATGGAATACTACTCAGCCATAAAAAAGAACTAAATAATGCCATTTGCAACAACATGGGTGGACCTAGAGATTATCATACTAAGTGAAGTAGTCAGACAGAGAAAGACAAATACCATATGATATCACTTATATGTGGAATCTAAAATATGGCACAAATGAACCTATCTACAAAACAGAAACAGACTCACAGACATAGAGAACAGACTTGTGGTTGCCAAGGGGGGCAGGCGGAGGGAGAGGGATGGACTGGGAGTTTTGGGGTTAGTAGATGCAAACTACTACATTTAGAATGGATAAACAACAAGGTTCTACTGTATAGCACAGGGAACTATATCCAATTTCCTGGGATAAACCAAACGATAATGGAAAAGAATATAAAAACAATGTATATATGTGTATAACTCAGGCTTTGCTGTACAGCAGAAATTAGCACAACATTGTAAATCAACTATACTTCAAAAAAAAAAAAAAAGGAAAGAAAAAGGGGAGTAAATGATGGGTACAAAAACACCAGTGAAAACAGATATCCACTCCATCATTTTTACCCTCTCAGCTACATGGATTTCACTATCTTATCTTTCCATCCTCCAGAGTGTTCAGCACAGTGGGAGCTAAAAATTGCTTTGCTGAATGTACAAATCATGCTCAGAGAAGAAGCCCAGCTCTTTGCAAAAAAAGGAAATTGCCCCAGCAGGAGGCGAGTTACTCAACAAATATTTATTGATACTTACTCTGTGCCCAGGCACTGCTCTAGATGAACAAGGGAAACAGACAGAGCTGTTGCCCCCAAGGACCTTACCTTCCAGTGGGGGATGGGATGGGAGACAATAATGATCATAAGCAAATGCACAAATAGACAAAATGCAGGTGATATGAAATTCTGGCACATGCTACAACATACATGAACCTTGAAATAAGTAAGTGAAGTGAAATAAGTGAAATAAGCCAGACACAAAAGAACAAACACTGTATGATTCTACTTATATGTGGTAACTAGAGCAGTCAAATTCATAGAAACAGAAAGGAGAATGGTGGGTAGCAGGGGTTGGGGGAGGGGTGAATGGGGAGTTAGTGTCTAATGGGTACAGAGTTCCAGGTGGGGAAGATGAAAAAGTTCTGGAGATGGACGGTGGTGATGGTTTGACAGCAAAGTGAATGTACTTATTGCCGCCGAACTGTACACTTTAAAATTGTTAAAATGGTAAATTTCCCATTAGGTACATTTTACCACACTTTTTTTTAAAAAGGCAGGTGATAATAAACAAAAGCAAGAAAAGGGAAATAGGAAATGCCCTGGAGAAGAAAATGTTATTTTAGATGAAGGGTCAGGAAAGCTATTTCTGATGGGCTGGACATTGAAGTAGAGCCCTGAATGAGGCAGGGGGTGGCCCACTGCCTATGCGGGGTCGGGGGTCAGGGGAGAATGTGCCAGGCAGAGCAACAGTAAATGCAATGGCCCTGAGGCAGAAGTTATGGGCTTGGTAAGAACAGTGAGGAGGCGACTGCAGCTGCGACCCTGAGAACAGGGGAGAATAGCCAGAGCTGAGATCCAGGGGTATCTGGGGCCAGATCTCACAGGGCCTTAACGGCCACAATAAGAGCTTTGGGTTTTACTTTAAGGAGCTGGGAAGCCATAGAAAGAATACCATAATATTACTACCCTCCCCCCTTTTTAAAAAAAATTTCAAACATATGTAAAAGTAGGAGAAGTAGGATAATACATACTAGTGAAATCGAGCAGGACCCTGTGGGGCTCCTGGGCAAGGAAACCTTCCTGTTCCCTGTTTCTTATTTGTTGGGAACAGATTCCAGACTCCATGACCTTCACTGAGTCCCAAAGGGCAGATTCAAACAGCTGCTAATCAGGGAAGGGAGGGGATGCAGAGACAAGGGAGGAGCAGTCAAGAAACAATAGTGCAACCTTGGGACAGGGTCCTGGTTCACTTCAAGGGATACATATAACAATATCGTCTGAGCTCTTTATAGAACTAAAACCCTCAACAAATGGAAGGTGTTAGCATTCTTCATTCCAGGGAAGACCACCTGAGGCCAGATTAAAGGAGTGCAGGTCCTGTACACACCGTAATCTTATCAGCAGCCCCGCCCTTGAACTAGAGCCATAAAACTCCTCACCAAAGCATCCCGGGTTGGGACACACAGATTTTCCAGGGCATGAGCCTGCCGTGTCCCCTTTTGCCTGGCAAAGCAATAGAGCCATTCTTTCCTACTCCACCCAAAACTCTGTCTCCAAGATTTGATTCGGCACTGGTGAATCAAATCACAGAGGCAGAGTTTTTGGTATCACTACCACCTGGATTTAATAATTATTAACATTTTGCCATGTTTGCTTCATCCTTTTTTTTCTTTTGCTGAGTTTTTGAAAGCAAATTTTCAGACATTGTGACATTTCAGCATAATTAAATATGCATCTCTAGGAAATGAAGACATTTCCTACATAACCGTAAGTCTGTTCCTAACAAAATTAATGATCCTTTCATATCTGTATTCAAATCTCACCAATTGTCCCCAAATTGGTTTAACTCAGGATCAGACATTGTATTTGTTAGTGTGTTTCCTAAAATTTTAAAATCTAGGACAGTCTCTCACCCCATTCCCCTTTTTATCATGCTTTGACTATCAAGGAGGTTAGGGCAGTGCCCTATGGAATGTCCACATTCTGATATTGTGACTTAGATGTTTAAAGGCCCCCTCTTGCTTCTGTGTCAATAACAGACTATAAAGGGACAAGGGTGGAAGCCAAGAGACCAGTTGGGGGACATCACTGCAGTAAGAACAAACTCTAGGCTCAGAAGGATAATAGTACAAGAATGGAAGCAATCGGGGGAAAG
>NW_006769413.1:800855-802442 GCF_000442215.2 Lipotes vexillifer
GGTGAAAAGCTGATAGAGGGATCCAGTCTGTCTTATCAGGATAGCAGAAGCCAACTCTTAAGAGATTGATGATACCATGAGAAGCAAGCCCATTCACCCTGTAGAAACCCAGAAAGGCTCAGTAACTGGGGGCACCAGGTAATGCAGAAGGCTAAAGCAAGAGGCTCAGTGGATAATGACACTTAAGGGTTTCCTCCAAAAAATGCTCTCCCTGCTCTACCCTTCTGTGTGGCCCACCAGTTGATAACCCTCTCTATGAATACAGAACTTCCATAAAACTTTTCAGTGGCTCACTCTTTTTATTTTTATTTTTTTGCGGTACACGGGCCTCTTACTGTTGTGGCCTCTCCCGTGGTGGAGCACAGGCTCCAGACGCGCATGCTCAGCGGCCGTGGCTCACGGGCCCAGCCGCACCGCGACATGTGGGATCTTCCCGGACCAGGGCATGAACCCGTGTCCCCTGCATCAGCAGGCGGACTCTCAACCACTGCACCACCAGGGAAGCCCAGTGACTCACTCTTTAACAAAGATAGACAAAGATTTCCAGTAAGTTGAAGAAAGCCGCCAACATTAAAGACGGAATAAAACAAACAGAAAATAAGAGCTTGGAGGAAACAAGGACAATGCAGAGAGGAGAATGAAACGAAAAGTCCCATCCATACTTAATATCTTCAGAAGAGTAAGAGAAGATCCTGTGAATGTATAAAAAGAACATGATGCTATAAAGACAACAAAGAACAAGACAGAGCATTGAGAAATCAAAAGTATGGTAGCTAGAATAAAAACAATTTAAATAGAAGGACTGGAAGTTATACTCTAGGAAACTCCTCCAAAAGTAAATTAAAAAGAAAAAGGCAGAAAATAGAAAAAAATCCGATTAAGGGATCAGTCCAAGAGATCTAAAAACCAATGAACTGGAGCTTCAGAAAGAAAGAACAGAGAAAATGGAGAAAGGAGATTATGAAAGAAATATCACAAAGAAATTTCTCAGAACTAAAGGACATGAAAGTTCAAACTGAAAGAGTCCACTGAGTGCCTGGCATAATGACTAGAAATTAGGCCTCACCAAGGTACATCATATGGAAATTATAGAACAGTAGGAACAAAGAGAAGAACACAAACACTTCTAGAGAAGAAAAAACAGAGTGCATACAAAGAACTGAGTATCCAAAAGGTATCAGACCTCTAACAATCTGTATGCTTTAACATATTGAGGAAAAAATGATTTCCAGTCTAGAATTCTACACCTTGCAAAACTATCATTCAAGAGTGGTGATAAATTAAAGACATTTTCAGATACACCAAATTTCAAAATTTTACCTCCCATGTACCCTTTCTCAGGAAGCTACTAGAGGATGTGCTCCAGCAAAATGAGGAAGTAAGTCAGAGAAGTAGACATGGGATCTGGGAAAAAGGGATCCAACACAGAAAAGAACTTAAGTGGATTTCTCTTTTTTCCTAGGAGAAAGGACATCCTAGGATAAGAGCTGAGCCCAAGCCCAGAGGGAATACCCATACCACATTGGAGCAGGAGGCTGAAGGGCTCTGGGAGGGGCTCCAGTACAACAATGGCACGTGTGGGCGGGG
>NW_006769413.1:802526-824780 GCF_000442215.2 Lipotes vexillifer
GGGGGGTGGGGGGGGAGAGACACTGATACACTCTCTGTTTAACTATGTAGAAAATTATCTGAGAAAGGCTGTTGAAGGTCAAAGAAATTATGCAAATGAAAAAGAGAATGAAATAGTTATTAAGTCCAGGTAAAAACAAAAGCAGCCTGAGAAAGGAAATAGGAACTGTCACATAGCATACTACTTGACTCAGCATAGTATTTACTCACACAATAATGCAGACATTGAATATTGATTTAACTGATAATTATGCTATAACTCTATTAGGATGACTTGGGGAGGATAAATAACTGCAGAGAGGGTAAATAAGAAAGGTACAGTCTTATCTGCTCCAACAAAAAATTAATGGGCAATGCCTAAAATTACAAATTAAGAAAATTAAGAAGTAGAAGTTTAAGCAATTAGAACAAGCTACAGCGCACAGACCAAATCTGTTTTTGTAAATAAATCTGTTTTTGTAAATAAATCTGTTTTTGTAAATATAGTTGTATTGGGACATATCTCTACCCACTCATTTACCGATATTTCCTACGCTGCTTTCTAGCTACAAGGAGAGTGGAGTAGCTGCAACAAAGACTGTATGGTCCACAAAGGTGAAAACATTTACTACGTAGCCCTTTACAGAAAAACTTTGCCCTTTTACAGAAAAGTAAACTGCTGATTTCGAATAACGGACATAAATACATAAAGAAGTAGGCAAAGGGGTTAAGGGGTTGTCCTGGGATGCGGTCTTCTTGCGATGTCTCCAAATACTAGTTGACTAGTTGACTTTTAAAATTAGGTACATTACTGCTTTTGATAAAAATTTAAAAAATTGTTTTTAAAGAGTTGTCCTGATGCCCCTGGAGGGACAGAGAGGGAGACACTGGGCTGACATCAGTGTTCACGCCTGAGCCTTGCCCTGCTGTCTGCTGTTCTTTCCCTGCTGTCCATCTAAATGGGGTTGAGTGAGTCAGAGCTGCCTGGCCAGAGTGTCACAGGAACTGGACACAGGACCATAGATATCAGACTTGGGAAGAACCACTTTGGGTCAGCCTCCTGCCTCAAGCCATTATGAGCATTGTCAATATAATCAGTGAGTGGCAGTGTAGTGGCACAGTGGTCTAAGCAGCTATGAGCTCTACTGTTAGACTGCCTAGCTTCATAAAACGCAGGCTCTCCTCTAATTAGCTATGACAGGGGTAAATCATTTAATTTCTCTATGCCTCAGTTTTGTCATTGATTAACGGGGCTAATAATGCCTCCTTATAGTGTTGTGGTGAACTTAGTTCAACTAATACATGTTATGCCGAAAGCTCGGTGTCTCTACACTCATGCCAAATCAAATCTCAGAGACAGACTTTTGGGTAAAGTAGAAAAGAATAGGGACTTCCCTGGTGGTCCAGTGGTTAAGACTCCATGTTTCCAATGCAGGGGGCCCAGGTTCAATCCCTTGTCAGGGAACTAGATCCCACATGCCACAACTAAAAGATGCTGCATGCTGCAACTAATACCTGGCGTAGCCAAATAAATAAATAAATACTAAAAAAAAAAAAAAGAAAAGAAAAGAATAGCTTTATTGCTTTGCCAGGCAAAGGGGGACACAGTTGGCTCGTGCCCCTTAAAAACTATGTGTTTCAACCCCGGGTGGGGGGGATTTGATGAGGAGTTTTATAGCAAACAATTCAAGGGTGGGGTTGCTGATAAGATTAGGGTATATGCAGGGCCTGCACTCCTTTAATCCGGTCTCAGGTAATCTGATGAGTTTCTGTGGTTCCTTTAACCTGGCCTCAGGTGGTCTTCTTGAAGAGCTTCTCTTGTTCCTTTAATCTGGAATGAAGACTGCTGACATCTTCCATTTGTTGGGGGTTTTAGTTCTATAAAGAGCTCTAAGGTATTGTTATGTGTATCCCTGGAGCCCTGTCCCGAGGCTGCACTATTGTTTCTTGGGTGCTCCTCCCTTGTCTCTGCATCCCCTCCCTTCCTGGATTAGCAACTGTTTGAATCTGCCCTTTGGAACTCAGGGAAGGTCATGGAGGTTGGAGGCTGTTCCCTACAACCAAGAAATGGGGGACACGGAAAGGCTTCCATGCCCAGGAGCCCCACAGTGTCCTGCTCGGCTTCTCATGTAATACGTATAAGCCTAATAAATACCGGCCATTAGTATTCCCATTTTCCCAAGTGACATAAGTGAAGGCCAGAGAGGGAGAGTGGCACGCACAATGTCACACAGCAGATCAGAGGCAGAGCTAAGACTAGTGCCTGGGACTCTTGTCTCAGGGCAACACTCTCTCCTTGTACCACTCCAAGTTGCTTACATAGACAGAAAGCATTTCTGGAAAGATACACAAGACATGAACAACTGTGGTTACCCATGGGCAGGTGGAGACTGGGAGGATGGAGGACAGAGTGGAAGGGAGACTTTATTTTCACTTGAAAATCTTCAAACCATGTGACTGTATTATTAACACAAAACTAGGAAACAGATGGATTAATTAAATAAATGAGCTTAATAATACCTTTCTCATGGTGGAGATCGAACAAGATAACAGAAGCAGAAGTCTTTTCTACACGAAAATGAGAGCCAGATGTATAGGGCTCTTACTAGTGCTTTTTAGTAAAGGCAAAAGCTCTTACAGCGCTTTTTAGTAAAGGCAAACCTTGCTGTCGATTTGTAGAATGAACTGTAGGAAAGGGCATACATTTCAGGATGTCCATTAGCCAGGGTCTCCTCTTTGGACAGAACAGGTTTCCTTGGCCACAGGGGAAGCCATCTTGGAGAGCAATGGAAATTTCCACCTTGGCACCTTGCAAATGAAAGGCTTCTCCCCACCCCCACCACTGGCTCTCTGACACCCAGCACTTAGCATCTAGGCACCCAGTTGGACAACTCTTCTGGAAAACGTGATTAAGGCTGCAGAAACTGGGGGTTTTATTGGGGATGACAGTGAGGGCCACAGTTTGTTTTTCAAGGGAGGGAACCAAGTCCCAGAAATAGCTGAGCCCGAGCTGGCAGGCAGCTGGCAGAGAGCAGGAGGCTCCAGGGCAACGCTCCCAGGCCATGTTGACTTTGGACGGGCTGCCTGAGCATTGTAAACAAATGCAGAAATGATTTCCTACCCTGGCAAAAGTCTTGTTTGGACAAGGGGTCCCCCCCCTTCCTTCTTTAAAAGGCAGTTTTATCATTTGTTTGCAAAAATGCTCAATCCCCTCTTTCTTTTCTTGTTCCCTCTGTGGCTCTGGTCTCCCCCAGAGCCAGATGAAAAATCTTTGTGTTTCTTTAATGTTAACCAAACCTCCACTCCTTTTTAAAACTGTTCCAGGTCTGTTGGACAAATACTCCCCAACAACAGGACTCACAAGGGTCTGTTAAAGATTTTGTTAGGCTTGAGTCTTCAGCCAGAGTGACTTAAAAATTTTTTTTTCTCCTTGTTTATTACATTTTAAACTCCTAGTACAATAAAATCTGAACACAAGGATTGGGAAAGCCATTAAAATTAAATTCATAATGTCTTGGCCTGAACAAGCAAATGCTCCATCTAGACACTGATGTAAGAGATTTGGTCTCACCCACCCTCCCGAGATGTCCGACTAGGAAATAAATGGGTTGCCTATAGGAAGAAAGCATAGGACAGAGCTGTGAGCTCTCTTGGGTTGCTGAGAGGCTGGGCAATGGGCTGCACACTCTGAAAACCAGCCAGAATACGGAGCAATGTAGAAAGGAATACTGTATTCTTGACCACCCAGGGACGAGGGCAACCACAGACCAGATGAGGAGCCTGATATGCTAACCTACATACTTGCCTGTCACCCAGCTCCAAAAGGAGAAGAAAAAAGGAGGAAGAAACAGAAGAGTGAGGGGCAGGAGTGAGGAATGGCAAAAGAGAAGGAGAGAGAGAGAAAGGGGACAGGAGGCTGGGCACATGAAAGGAAGAGGGGGCACCGGCTCTCAGGCATGGCGGAAAAAGAGCCCTCAAGCTGGACGAGGAAGGAGAGTTTAAAGAAGGAATGATGGACAAAGTGTAGGCAAGAGTTGAGGGAAACCAAAGGGGAATGTGCCGCACCCCAGAGTCTGCAACAGCAGGGAAGCTGTTCCCAGGCCCCGGCTGGAAGGGTCTCCCCCAAAGACATCGCAGTAACATTCTTATCATTCATTCTATCGTCAGGAAATCTCTCTATTTGAAGACATGATGAAAACAATCAAAAGATGAATTCAAATTAAGATCTTACAAACTGCATCACTCTGCTGTACATCTGAAACTAACACAACATTGTAAATCAAGTGCACTTCAATAAAAATGTTTTGTAAAACGCAAAAAAAGAAAAAAGAACTTACATGGAAGGAAATGAGGTATAAAAAGACTGGTGGTGGCCATTACATCTATTTAAAGATATAGGGCTTCCCTGGTGGCGCAGCGGTTGGGGGTCCGCCGGCCGATGCGGGGGACACGGGTTCGTGCCCCGGTCCGGGAAGATCCCACGTGCCGCGGAGCGGCTGGGCCCGTGAGCCATGGCCGCTGAGCCTGTGCATCCGGAGCCGGTGCTCCGCAACGGGAGAGGCCGCGGCAGTGAGAGGCCCGCGTACCGCAAAAATACATATATATAAATAAATAAAATTAAAAAAAATAAAGATATAAGTAAGCTTTTATAGCTGTAATGATTGTATTTACCAGGAAAATAATACTATGGGTATAGTTACTGTGAACAACAAAAAAAGGCCTACAAAATGTTGTTGTTGTTGATGATAAGTTATGGGGGGAAAGAACCTCAAAATTGTCATTTAAAAAGAAGATGGGAGAGAATAGGAGGAAAAGAGATTGGTGTTTGTTTGTATTTTGGTGAAATAGACATAAATAAAATTGACCATTTTAACCATTTTAAAATGTACCATTCTGGGGCATTAAGTACATTCGCATTGTTGTGCAACCATCACCACCATCCATCTCCAGAACTTTTTCATCTTCCTAGCTGTAACTTTGTACCGAATAAACACTAACACCCCATCCCTCTTCCTCCAGCCCCTGGCAATCACCCACCTGCTTTCTGTCTCTATGTACTTGACTGCTTTAGGAATCTTGTATAAGAGGAAAAATACAGTATTTGTCCTTTTGTGACTGGTTTCTTTCATTTAGCAAAATGTCTTCTAGGTTTGTCCATGTTGTACCATGTGTCAGAATTGCCTTCATTTTTAAGGCTGAATAATATTCGAATCCCACATTTTTATGTCCATTCACCTGTTGATGGACACACAGGCTGCTTCCACTTTTTGGCTATCGTGAATAATGCTGCTATGAACATGGGTGTACAAATATATGTTGGAGTTTCTGCTTTCACTTCTATACTCAGAAGTGAGATTGCTGGGTCGTATGGTAATTCTTTGTTTAATTTTTTGAAGAACTGCCATACAGCTTTCCAAAGCAGCTGCAAGGAATATTCTTTAAATCACCAATGTTCTTATTTTTCTTAGGAGAGAATAAATGATATGGCTTCTTCTCTGAAGACAATAAATTGAAAAATATTGGTTAAACATAGTATTTAAAATTACAAAGGTAACCACCAGCAGAACTAAAAACAGTCTGAATACCTTCCAAATTGCCAGAAAGCAACAAACAAAAAACAGACCACACAGAACCATAAAAGCAGAGAACACAAAATATGACAGAAGTAGACTAAACCAATCTGTTGCAGGGATGAATAAAACTAATATAAGCTCACTGTTTAAAAAAAAAAGAAAGACAATTGTATGTTATCAACGAGAGATATACCTAAAACAAAAAAACCCAGGAAGGTTGGTATTAATGGAGAAACAAACATACTGTATGTAAATACAAACAAAAAGTAGGCAAGAATTCTGTTAATAGTAACAGGCTGAATTCAAGCTAAGGAACGCTATAACAAGTAACAGCATTGAAAAATGTAAAGTAAAAATATAACAATTATAAGGATTAATTTACAGAGTATAATACTGAAATAAGTACAGAAATAAAAGTGTAATAAGGTGCTTTAACTCACCTCTCTCAGATATTGACAAATCAGACAGACAAAAAATAAGTTGTGATTCAGAGATTTTGAATAATATTTTTAATAAGATTGATGAGAGATAGTTAACTAGCAGGTTAGACAGCTAAATATATATACGTATGTATATATCCTGAATATAGAGACCATATCTTATTTTCAAGCCCTCATGAGACTTTTACAAAATCTGATAGTACAACAGGCCATAAAGAAATTGAGTTACAAAAAAAAAAGAAAACAAATAGAATCAGTCATATTTTCTGACTATAGTGCATCAAAACTGACCAATGAATAATAAAAATAGAATAAAAATTAGAAAACAGTCTTCTAAATGCCTTCTGAGTCAAAGAGGAAATCAAAAACAGTAACTGCAGAAAATTCTGAAAACAAAGAAAACACATGTAAAAAAATCCATGACCTTGAAAACATGCTAAGTGACAGAAGCCAGACACAAAAGGCCTCCATGTTGTATGATTCCATTTACATGAAGTACCCAGAATAGACAAATCCATAGAGACAGAAAGCAGATGAGTGGTTGCCATGTGCTGGGTGGAGAGGGGATGGTGAGTACCTGGTAAGAGATGTGGGGTTTCCTTCTGAGGTGATGAAAATGTTCTGGAACGAGGTAGTGGTGATGATTAAACAACACTGAAAATGCACTAAATGCCACTGAATTATACACATTAAAAATGGTTTAAATGATACATTTTAAGTTAATATGCATTTAATCACAATGAAAAAGAAATCTATGAAAAGAGAGATTTATGTTTCCATTAATGAATAGACTGGATTCACAGACCAAACTGAGGACAATCAGAAAATCTGGAAAGAATATGAAAAACATCTGATTGGAGGATTGAAGATCTAACAAGGCGATGAAAACTTAGAGGGTCAAAATCCAGATAAAGAAAACCTAGAGAGGTAAGCTCAGGGTTTAGTGTTGCCTTTCCCCAGTGGGCATCAGATGAGTCCGGAAAAGGCATTTGAGAGGTGGAGAAGCTGAGCAGAGTATTTGTCAGCCTTTGGGGCAAGGGATAAAAATCAGAGTCTCTTCTGACACCAACTGGTACCCCGAGATGCAACTCTGACAATGACCCCCTGGAGCTGGCAGCGAACTCTACAGGTGTAAGGGAATGGCCAGTTCCCACAAAGACTGTGCCTCACTTCAGACACAAGCCACACCTGTTGTGGGGTTGTCCCCAGGCCACCTGCACTTCTGACCAACTGGCTACAAATTCGAGAGTTCCCATGATTCCCTCAGGTCCAATATTTCACTAGAATGACTCACAGAACTCAGGAAGGCACAATACTTATGACTGCAGTTTTATTATAAAGGAGCAGCCAAATGAAGAGAGAGACATAGGGTGAGGTTTGCGAAGTCCCCAAACATAATGTTCTATGCCCTCTGCCCCTAGAATCAGGGCATGTCACTCTCCGGGTGCGCAGATGTGCTCAACCACCAGGAAGCTCCATGGAGATCGGTGTCTCAGTTTTTGTTGGGGTGTCATTACACAGGCAAGCTTGATTAAATCACTGGGCCACGTGACTGAACTCAATCTCCAGGCCCCATCCCCTCCCTGGAGGTTGAGAGATCAGGCTAATATCACAGTCTCAATCAGTCCCTGACATGAGGCTATCTACAGGCTCACCCTGAGTCATCTCATTAGCATAAACTCAGTTGTGATCCAACAGCTCATGAATTACAAAGACATTCTGATCTCTTGGGAAATTCCAAGGGTTTTAGAAGCTCTGTGCCAGGAATGCTGGACAAAGACCAGACAAATTCTTTCTTATAAACACAGGCCACCCCCCACCCCTTCACCCCACTCTGCCCCATCTTTGGTTATGCTTCCCATATAACAAAACAATCAACCCTACCTAAGCATCTACATTTGGTGTAACATTTATACAACATATACAGCAACATTCCAACATGAATATGCCTAACATAAGGAAGAGCCAGTGCAGGATAGGGATAGGAGGCTTTTAACTCAATTTCCCAACACACTTGGCCACCAATATCATTATTATACTCTTACAAACAATACCGATGTTACATTATTATCACACTACAGTAGATGTAACCTGAAAAATAAGAGTAAAAAGATATTGGCACATTACTAGAGTCCCCTTCGGTTACTAATAATTAGTCTAGTTCATTATCATATCATATGACCAAAATGTGTCCCAGGGCAAGGTCACTCGGGTTTGCAGGTTTCTGTATGATCATGTCAAAAGCAGGAGTGGCCCCAGAAACACATGGCGTCACACTTTCAGGTATCTGGTATAAGCTAAGAGACAATATCATCTCTTGTTATTGAAACCAAGCAGGACCCTGTGGGCCTCCCGGGTACAAATCCTTTCTGTGTCCCCCATTTCTTGTTTGTAGGAAATAGGCTTCATTCAGCCTCCATGGCCTTCCCTGAGTTCCAAAGGGCAGGTTCAAACAGTTGCTCATCAGGAAGTGAGGGAAGGCAGAAACAAGGGAGTAGTAGTCAAGAAATAATAGTGCAGCCTTGGGGCAGGGTCCTGGTTCCTCCTCAAGGAATATACATAAAAGTATCTTTGAGTTCTTCTGCAGCAACTAAGGCCCCCACCCAGGTGGAGCGTAATAACTTCAGGCTGGGCACAAGATTCCTGGAACACCGTCCTGTTACCTCACAACCAACCAATCAGAAGAAAGTCACACACCCTGCAGCCCTCATCCTAAATTTTGCTTATAAAACTTCTCCCCCAAAACCTTCAGGAATTTCGGGTTTTTTGAGCATGAGCCACCCATTGTCCTTGCTTGTTCCTGCAATAAACCTTTCTCTGCTCCAAACTCCAACATTTCAGTTCGTTTGGCCTCACTGTGCGTCGGGCACATGAACTTGCGTTCAGTAACGCTGTCTTTGTTCCAGTTCTTTTACAGTACCCTGAACATCTGCATCTACAGCTGGGTATGGAAAGCCCAGACCAGAGTAAGTGTTTGTTCTTGTCAGGACCCGTTTGTAGACTCCCAGTGCTACCAGTATCAGTCCCATTTGCCTTCCCCCCAAGGAATCTTCCCCATGTGAAATCGAGAAGGACCCTGTGAGGCTCCTGGGCATGGAAGCCTTTCTGTCTCCCATTTCTTGTTTGTAGGGAACAGACTCTAGACTCCAGACTCCATGATCTTCCCTGGGTTCCAAAGGGCAGATTTGAACAGTTGCTAGTCGGGGAAGGGAGGGGATGCAGAGACAAGGGAGGAGCAGCCAAGAAACGACCTGAGTTAAGATTAAAGGAACCAGAGAAGCTCATCAAGATTAGGTGACCACCTGAGATGAGATTAGAGGAGTACAGGCCCTGCACACACCCTAATCTTACCACAACCCCACCCTTGAACTATTGCTATAAAACTCCCCACCAAAACCTCCAGGGTTGGGACACACAGTTTTGAAAGGCAGGAGCTTGCTGTGGCCCCCTTTGCCTGGCAAAGCAATAAAGCTATCCTTTTCTACTTCACCTAAAACTCTGTCTCCAAGATTCAACTTGGCACTGGTGCACAGAGGCCAAGTTTTCGGCATCACATAGGTATCTGCAGTCTCTGCCTCTCTTTTTGGTAGGTAGAACAGTTCTTACGGGCATTTCGTGCCTCAGAGGATGCACGAGGAATATATCTAAATTCAGCCCATATCTGCATTTTTGCAGCTCCCATATCCATTTATTTCATGGACCTAGGTGGCCACCTCAAGTGAGCACACCAGGATATCTACGTGCTAGCTCCAATGACCTTCTGATCATGAAACTGTGTGTTCTTAGATTCTTTAGTTTGTTTGGCATCCATTAATCACAGGGCCAAACTAACAGCCAAAGTTGTTTAAATCTCCCCTGTGATCCAGAGTCCATACCCTGAATCACCTCTTTATCTCACTCTCACACACCAAACCAATATTTCCCCTGCCCTAAACCATCCCAGGGTCAGATACCAGACTACTAGAGACAGCCCCCATGCTCCAAAGCTTATTGGAACTTTTCAAACTAGCCAGTCCTAAGCTATTTATGTTGGCCTGCCTTGCATTTCCCACAGAAACCCCAATAAAAGTTGTGACCTATGCCTTCCCTTTGCTCCTTTCTGTCTCCTGATCAACACTAGTGTATGGCATAACAAGCCCCCTCCTCTCAGGAAATGTAAGTGATAAAAATCTCCTTTCAATGGCATTGATCTCTAAGCGTCATCACTCTGTCACCTTTATAAATGACAACCCAGGCACAAATAAGATGGGCATCAGTATGTCCTATTTTAATGCAAATTCCCAAGATGACTTCCATATGCGTATCTCTTTCACAGGCCTGTTTTCCTTTGTCCTTCTGCCTAACCATAAGGCTGGGCCATTGACCACTGCCCACAAGTCAGTAAAAGCCCAAACATGGAGGCAAACAACATGCAATTCAGACCACTGAGCCAATTTGTTTTTACCCTTTTCAATCAGAGTAGCAGGCTTCCAAACAAGATGCTGCCTACTCATCTTAAAACTTCCATTCATAAACCAAGAAGCTATTTGTTGGTCAATAGAGAGCTGTTCACAGGGCACTGTCCACGTTCCAACAGATCCTCAGATGATTCCAAAGCCAGTCTTGGGGCAAGAGTCTACCTGCTTGAGAATGTACTAAGTAACTCTTTGTATCCCCTCAAAACTTTATCAAAGAACTAAACCATAAAAAAGGACAAAATAAAAATTCTAGATATGCAAAATACCATAACTGGCAAATAAACACTTAACGTGTGGAATTAATGGCAGATTAGACAAACCTGAGGAGAGAATTAATGTACTTAAAAAATAGAACTGAAGAAGTATCCAGATTGCATGAAGAGTCAAAACTAAATAAAATATAGAAGTGAAGTGAAAGCAAGCAATACATTAAGAAGGCCTAACATATGTATAATGGAGTCCCATATGTAAAAGAGAGAGAAATGATGCAGAAACAATACTGGAAGAGATAATGGCTGAGAATTTTCCAAAACTGATTAAAGATATCAGGTCACAGATGCAAAAATTACTACCAACTGCCAAAGAGGATTTAAAAAAGAAAACCACACCTAGAAAAATCATAAACTCAAGCACAAAGAAAATCTTAGAAGAGAGAACAGACAGCTTTCCTTCAAAGAAGGAAAAATTATGACATATAAGATCTTAACAAAATAATGAAGTCTAAAATACAATGTGATAAGACCATCAGAGTACTAAAATATTACACCCAGCAGAAACACTCTTCAAGATCGAAGATGAAATGAAAACATTTTCAGATAAATAAAAAAAGAGAATTCATCACAGATTTGACTCAAAGTAAACATTAAAGTGTTTTCATCAGGCAGATGGAAAAGGTATCAGATGGAAGTACAGAGATGCAGGAAGAAATGAAGAACAACAAAACAAACAGATATATAGAAAAATCTAATTGACTACCAACTGCCAAAAGCAATAATAATGTCTTGTGAGGTTTGAAATACATATGGAACTAAAGTGCATTTTTAAAAAATCACATATAAGTTGGGAAAGATGATAAATGGAGTTAAAGTGTTCTAAATTTCCTACATTATCTGGGAAGAAGGTAAAACTACCTAGTAATATTAGACTTTGATAAATCAGAGGTTTATTTATAATCATTGGGGTAACCACTAATAGAATAATTTAAAAATATATAATTTTCAAGTTAATAGAAGATGGAAATAGAATGATAAAAATATATCAATCCTAACATAGACAAATAAACCAATAAACAGAATCCAATTCATACTTATTCACTCACATAATTTATAGAAAAAGTAACACTGCAGTACATCGGGGAAAGGAAACTATTTTAATATATGGTCTTGGGCTATTGGATGTCCATACGGAAGAAAGAATTTTGGTCCCTATCTTACATCACACATGAAAAATAATTCCAACAGACTGCAGATCCAAATATGAACTTATAAAAACAAAAGAGCTTTTAGAAGAAAACATAAAAGAACATCTTCACAACCTTGAGTATGCAAAGATTTGTTAAATAGGACCAAAATACTAGGCTAACTATATAAGGAAAATGATAAATTGGACTGTATTAAGAGTAAAAGTATTTGCTAGTTGAAAGGGAATAAAATGGCAAACTACAGTATGCAAGAAGATATTTTCAATAACAGAGGATGTATTCATATGGCCAGAATATATTTAAAATCCCTACAAATCAATAAGAAAATGGCACTTCACAATAAATTACATTCCAACAGCCAATAAACACAGAAAAGCTATTCAACTTCATTAGTCACGACAGAAATATAAATTAAAATCATCAGATATTCCACACTACCTCCAGAATTGACTAAAAAAAATGGAAAAAAAAAAAACCCAGGTAATATCAAGTGTTGACAAAGATGTAGAACAAACAGAACTCTCAGTAACCACTGGTAAGAGTGTAAATTAACGCATGGGAAAAGTGTTTGGCAGTATCTAGTAAAGCTGAAAATAAGAATACTTAATGAACCCAGCAATTCTTAGGTGTATATCCAACAGAGATTTTAATGTTCATCCAAAAGACAGAATGTTCCTAGAAACACTATTCATAATAACCTCAAATTAGAAACTAGCCAAAAGCCAATTAACAGTAGTATAGATAAATAAAACATAGTATATTCACACAAAGAATTTCTATACAGCAATAAAAATGAACGAACATGTAATAATATTATTATGGACTAAATTGTGTTCCTCTCAAATTCATATTTTGAAACCCTAACCTTCAAAGTAACTTATTTGGACACAGGGACTTTAAAGAGGTAATTAAGGTTAAATGAGGTCAGAAAGGTGGGGCCCTAATCCAATAGGACTTGTGTCCTTATAAGAGAAAGAAACTCCAAGGATGCACATGAACTGAGAAAAGGCCCCATGAGGACACAGGGAGAAAGCATTCATCTACAAGACAAAGAGAAAGGCATCAGGAGAAATCAAAACTGCCAAACCTTGATCTTGGACTTCCAGCTTCCAGAACTGTGAGACAATAAATTTCTGTTGTTTAGGTCACCCAATCTGGCAGCCCTAGCAGACTAATACAGTATGAATATACCACATTTTGTTTTGCCATTTATCAGTTGGTGGCATTTGGGTTGTTTCCATTTGGGGGCAATTATGACTAATGCTGCTATGAACATTCGTGTACAAGTTTTTGTGTGAACATATGTTTCCATTTCTCTTGGGTACATTTAGAAGTGGAGGGCTGGGTCATATGGTAACTCTAAGTTTCAACGAATTATATTTTTTAAAGTATAAAGGAATCCATAAACAGCAGAAATTAATGCAACAAAAAACAAACTTACAATAAAAGATTGATCAAAGTCAAAAGACCATTCTGTGAAAATATTAGTAAAATATAAAAGCCGCTAGGGGGGGCTTCCCTGGTGGCGTAGTGGTTGAGAGTCTGCCTGCTGATGCAGGGGACACAGGTTCGTGTCCCAGTCCGGGAAGATCCCACATGCTGCGAAGCGGCTAGGCACATGAGCCATGGCTGCTGAGCCTGCGCGTCCGGAGCCTGTGCTCTGCAATGTGAGAGGCCACAACAGTGAGAGGCCTGCGTACCGCAAAAAAAAAAAAAAAAAAACGCTAGGAAAATTGATAA
The DNA here is from genome assembly GCF_000442215.2 of Lipotes vexillifer. Classification (NCBI taxonomy): domain Eukaryota; kingdom Metazoa; phylum Chordata; class Mammalia; order Artiodactyla; family Lipotidae; genus Lipotes; species Lipotes vexillifer. The sequence continues at coordinate 816,135 of NW_006769413.1, forward strand.
AGAAAAAAAAGAAGGCATGAATTACCAATATTAGTAATGAAAAAGGACATTGTTACAGATCCTATAGACATTATAAAGTTACAACTTGATGTCTTCAAATAAATTAAAATTTTAAGGGAGTTGAGAAAGTTCTTAGAAAACTACAACTTACAAGAACCAACAAAAGAAGGAATAGAAAATCTGAATAATACTATATATAATAAAGAAATTTAATTTACAATTTAAATCTTCCAACAAAGAAAACTCCAGTCCCAGATGGCTTCACTGGCAAATTCTAATAAATATTTAAGAAAGAAAAATACCACAATTACACATACACTTCTGAGAATAGAAAAGATGAAACATACCCAAACTCAAATTCTGAGGCCAGCACAACCTTGTTACTAAAATCTAACAAGGATAATAAATGAAAGGTATAAGTCAATCTCACTAATGAACACAGGTGCAAAAAAACCCTAAACAAAATAACAGCAAAATGAATTCAACAATATATACGAAAGATAATATATCCTGAAAGTTTGTGTTATTCCAAGAATGCAAGGTTGGTATAAATTTGAAAATTAATGATTAAAACTTACCATATGAACAGAATAAAGAAGAATCATACAACCATGTGATAGATTTTCAATAGAAAAAGCAATAAAATTCAAAATCTATTGATGGTCATCCATCACTGCTCAGACTCTGATGCACAGCCCTTATCTAATCCAATTTCCCATCCTTCCTACTTCCCCCATTCCTCCACTCTGACCCTGGAACTCATGGTTCACCCTTAGCAAAATGCCCTAAATCCTGGACCTTCTCCAAACATTCATTTCCCCTTCCTGCTTGCACTAAAATCTGGTTCTGCCTGGGGACATTGCTTTTCTTGCAACCCTCTCATGTAGCAGCTGATTATTCCCCTACGGAGGCCCAGAGGTAGGGTGGGGGTCTTCCCTGCTCTTCTTTACCTTTTCTAGACTAATTATCCTTCCTTTTTTCTACAAACCCCTTTTCCCTTGGAGTTTGTGTCCTTAGACTATACCACCACTATTCCTAATGAAGTCTTTCCCAGCCTCCTGGCTACTCTGCCTCACTCCTTAAAGATTTAGGGCCTGGCTCTCAGCCTCTCTCTCCATCATTAAAACCTAACCATTCTTCAACCAACATCCATCAAAGACCCATACAACATCTTAGCTTTTCGGGTTCCACATTACTTACCTACTGTCGTGTAACAAAATTACCACAAAACTTCAAACAATGAGCATTTATTATCTCAGACAGTTTCTCTGGGTCAAGAATTCAGAAGCACCTTAGACCAGTGATTCTGGCTCAGAGTCTCTGAGGATGTGCAGTCTGTCTGCTGGAGCTGCCACAGTCATCGGAAGGCTTAACTGGAGCAGGAAACCTGGCTCCCAAGGTGGCTCACAAACGTGCCTGGCAAGTTAGCATTGGTTGGTCCACACCACATGGGTACTATGGGTGGCTGGCTTCTCCCAAGAAAGAGGGGAGCAGAAGCCACAAGTCTTTCGCAACCTAACCTTGGAAGTCATACACAGTCATTAGTTACACAGGTCAGCTCTATTGAATGTGAGAGGCACTACACAAGGGGTGTGAGTACCACCAGGTGAGAATCCCCAGGGAGTAGGTGAGAGTCTGGTAATCCAGCTTCCTGATTTCTTCACCTCCAACTGTCTTGTCCTCCATGCAACCTCCTCCTCCCACTACCATGGTCATGCCCTTGACTGTCATCAACAACACTTTCACTACATTTAAAATTAGTTTCCAGCATCCCACTCTTTGGCCATTCCTTCCAATCTTTCCAGCTTGCTTATTCTTGTATCCTGACTCAAATTCTTCAACCCCAGGGAGACTCCCCAACACTTTCACTGCCCATCACTTTGCTCATCTCATTCTCTTCATTATCCCTTTCGATTCCACAGTCCATCACTTTACTCCTTGCCCCTCTCTTCCTCATCTTATTGTCCTGAAAAATGGTAAAAGCTAATTCCCTGCACCTCACACTCATGCCTGAGCACCCAGATGTGGCTGGAGGAAAACACAGTTGCACCCACTAATCTCTCTTTAAATTCATGACCACAAACCTCAAGTGGGTCATCCGCACTAATCCTCATAAATTCACATCTCCGCTTTCAGAGATAACTACTCCATTTCTTCTCACCTTTTAATAAACCTCCCATACCTGTCCCCACTCTACTCTCAGCTTCTCAGCTGACAACCTCACTCACTTCCTTGAGATAAAAGAAGCAACCTAGGGAAATATCTCATCTTCCTGCCACCAAACAGCCTACCTGCCTCTGTACCTATGTCCTCTCTCCATGGTATAAAGGATGGACCATCTCATAACTAGTGCACTGGATCCCATTCCCTCTTCCAGAAAACGGGATCTCTGGCAGAGTGATGTCAGCTCACCCTCGTTAGGTACTTGACTTGGGGGCGGAGATACAAAGTCAGGGAAGGAACTTATGGCAGGTGTGTGCTTTTTAGTCAACCAAAACGCTGCGAAGACCAGAGCAGGCAGGCAGAGAGAAGCAGAGGAAAGGGAATAAACTGAGTTCCTGGCTTTCTGCACTCTTTCCAGGTCTCGTGAAGCCTGACTGGCTGCAATTCTAGGAGATACCCCTCAGTCCTCACAGCAAAATACTTGTTACATAAGTTAGCTTAGTTTTTACAACTAAAAGAGCCCATTTATTTATCCCATTTGGGCATAGAAAGATGTCCAGAAGGGTGTTCCAATAAAAGTTAACAGTAGCCCTCTCTCTGGGAAGTTGGATTTCAGAGAATTTTAAATTGTTTCTTCTTTCTACTTTCTTGAATTATTTGAATCATCTCAAATGAGCATAGGACTTCCCTGGTGGCGCAGTGGTTGAGACACGGGCTCGTGCGCCGGTCGGGGAAGATCCCACATGCCGCGGAACGGCTAGGCCCGTGAGCCATGGCCGCTGAGCCTGCGCGTCCGGAGCCTGTGCTCCGCAACGGGAGAGGCCACAGCAGTGAGAGTCCCGCGTACCGCAAAAAAAAAAAAAAAAATCCGCCTGCCAATGCAGGGGACAGGGGTTCGAGTGCTGGTCCGGGAAGATCCCACATGCCGCGGAGCAACTAAGCCCACGCGCCACAGCTGCTGAGCCCATGCTCTAGAGCCCGTAAGCCACAAATACTGAGCCCGTGTGCCACAACTACCGAAGCCCACGCACCTAGAGCCCGTGCTCCGCGACAAGAGAAGCCACCGCAATGAGAAGCCCGCGCACTGCAACAAAGAGTAGCCCCAGCTCGACACAACTAGAGAAAGCCCGCGCACAGCAACGAAGACCCAACACAGCCATAAATAAATAAATTAAATAAGCACATACCAGCTTCCTTCCTCTCCTTACCAGTCCAATTCATCAACATCTCCTCTCAATCTCAAATGGCTCAAATTGATCCAGCTTGCTCTCCATTATCCACACTAGCCAAATCTCCATTCTCTCTCTCCCCCCCCCCACCTCACCTGGCTGACTGCAGAGTCCCTTCACTCGTCCCTCTGTTCCTTGCAAACCTGCACGCCACGTCCCACAGAGCAGCCAGCTGGATGTTGTTGCCATATCAACCCAGCCATTCTACTTCCTTGCTTAAAACCCTTCACTGGCTTCCCATTGCACCTGGAATAAAACTCAAGCCTAAGTCTCCTCACCTGTACAGTAAGTTGTTCGAAAGGTCCAACACAGTACTGCCTGAACAGCCCGGTATGAAGCCTGGTCCATAGCAGGTACACACAGAGTAGGTGCTCTTGTCTCAGGCTGCCCAGCCACTCTTTTTTAAGTTGGAAAGTTCTTAGAAACAGGTCCATTTCTACTCTGCAACTTAATCTTTAGTCATTTTCCCCTTGCTCCCTGAGCTCCTCCCACACTGGCTTCTGACGGAATCAGACCACACCCAAAACCCCCTTCTACCTCCACACCTTTGCTCGTTCTTGCTGCTATAATATCCCACACAACTCCTCATGTGGCTGGTTCCTCACCCCACAGGTTTCAGTGTTTCAAAGTCACCTCCTTCCAGGTGCCTCCCCCGACCCCCCTAAGTCGTAGCCTCCACTACACCCTCCTGTATCCAACATGGCAGCCTGTATTTCCTTTGTGGCTCGTATCACAACCTGTCATTGATCTCTCCCACCAGAACTCCCCACTGGTTTTATTTACCTCTTTTTTATTTTTTATTTGGCTGTGCCGGGTCTTAGCTGCAGCATGAGGGATCTTTAGTTGTGGCATGCAGGATCTAGTTCCCTGACCAGGGATCAAACCCGGGCCCCCTGCACTGGGAGCATGGAGTCTTAACCACTGGACCACCAGGGAAGTCCCTTATTTGCCTCTTTATTCATCCGGTGCTTGAGGCTGTGCCTGGTACAGATAAGGTCTTCTGGTGTTAAGGGAATGGATTTTCACATAAAGCCTTACCTGGTATGCCCAGGTGGAAGCCATCACTGGGTCCCTTGAATTCTCACACTTCATCTCCACTTTCTTAGGACACATCTTGCTTCGTATTTTGTATTGGAACTACATGTACAGAGAGGCAGAGTAGTGTGGTCGTTAGACCAGATCTCTGTTCAAATGTCAGCCCTGCTTTCTCCCAGCCCCAGAACAGTACCTGGCACAGAGAAAACAACATAAGGAATCAGTATTGTTCTGCTTTGCATTATCCCGCATCAGGAGCTGATTCAAAGTTCCTTGAAGGTAAGATCACACATATGATTTAGTCTTTGAAAACTTCCACAATGGTTAGCTCAGGACACATGGTAGGTGCGCAACAGATAATAAATTATAAGAGCTGAATTTTATTATGAGTTTATATTTACTGGGTTCTGAACTATTCTAAATACTTTGCATGTATCAGCTCATTTAATCCTCACCATAAGTACAACTACTATTTCCATTTCACAGATTTCACCAAGTCCTAGGGAATTAAAAACTTGGCCCAGGTTCACTCAGTAAGTGGGGTATCTAGGATTGAACACAGGACTCAGTCAGCCAAGCCTTAACCACAAGATATGGTGTAGACCAACTAGTTAGAACAGATTTATGAGACTAGAGACAACAATCTAGATGTTTAACAAAGGAGCTGGCTAAATAAACTGTGCTAGAATTGTATGTAGCCATTAAAATGATGACAGACATCTATATTTATAATACCAAAAGCCATTCATAACATAACTTAGAAAAGCAAGCTAGAAAACAGTACAATAAACCCGCACATGAATATTTACAGCAGCCTATTTATAACTGCCAAAAAACTGGAGGCAACCAAGATGTCCTTCCAGAGGTGAATGGATAAACAGTGGTACGTTCATACAATGGAGTATTATTCAGCGATAAAAAGAAATGAGCTATTAATCTACGGAAAGACATGGAGGAAGCTTAAAAGAATATTGTTAAGTGAAAGAAGCCAGCCTGGAAAGGCTACTTACTGTGTAACTCCAGCCATAAGGCGTTCTGGAAAATGCAAAACTACAGAAACCGTAAAAAGATCAGTGGCCGCAAGGGGTCTCAGGGGGAGGAGTGAATTGGCAGAGCACGGGGGATTTTTAGGGTAGTAAAACTATTCTGTATGCTACTGTAGTGGTGGACACAGGACGCGTTATGCATTTATCAAAACTTTGAACTTTACAGCACAAAGAGTGAACCTTAATTAAGCTACGGGCTTTAGTTAATAATAGTGTATCAGTGTTGGTCCATCAATTTTAACACAAGTACCACCCCAACACAAAATGTTACTAATAGTGGAAAACTGTGAGGGTGGGAACAAGGGGATAGAGGGACCCTGCACTCTGTCCTCAATTTGCTGTAAACCTAAAACTGCTCCCAAACCTAAAGTCTGTTACTTTAAAAACAAACTATAGCAGCACGATCCCTTTTATGTCAATATACAACCGTGTGCTTTTGTGCATAGAACTGTCTGCAAGGACATAACCAAAATTAATCGCAGTTGTCTCAGAGTGGTAGGATGAATGGAGAGCTTTCTCCTAGTTCTACTTGTCCTTTTTTTTTTTTTTTTTAAACAAAAGCGTGCGTTAATTTCTTATAAAGAAGTAAAATGAGGCAGGGGGCGCCCAGTGCGCCCCGGAGCCAGCTCTGCCCAGCGCTGGCGCCGCAGAGAACTCAGCTCCCGCTCGGCGCCCGCGGAGACCAGCGCCCTGCTCGGCATCTGCTCCGCCCACCGCGTCCCATGCCTTTTCAGTTTTGTGTCCCGGCGGTGAGGAAAGAGAAGACGGAATTCCTCCGGTGCAATTGCGTCTGCACACTCGGCTGGCGCAGAAGCCGGGAGGGCGTCGGGCAGGGGCACCGCGGGACTGGACCGGGGCCGCAGACGCCCGGCACAGCTCCGGGAGCCCGGCCGCCACCCCGCCTGGCCTTCTGGGGGCTGGAATGTTCCCGCGGCCGAGTGTACTTTGTTCTGGGGATGGGGGAGGGTGGAGCGGGGTCAGGGCTCCAGGACTCCGGAGCTCCTGGGACTTGGAGGGCGGCCAGGTTTCCGTTCCCAGGGTGCCTTCCGGGGTGGAGTGGGGAGGGCAGGGAGAGGAGTTGTCTAGTTCCCAGGCTGGGCAGCTGCGGGGCACCGGGAGGAACCCCTGGATTCCAGTGCCAGCCCTGCCACGACTAGCTGCATGCTCCTGGCGTCCTGTCTCTTCACCTCTCTGGGCCTCAATTTCCTCATCTACAGAATGGGGATAAGAAAAATGATACTGGCACATAGTTATTGCCACTGTGGTAAAGCCCTCTGCAAGCGCTTTTTCCTCATAATAACCCTTTGAGGTAGGTGCTGTTACTATAATAACGTAATTATCCTATTAGTATTCTAAAGTATCAGTATTCATAAGTATTCTTAGTAGAAGAATATTCCCTCACTGCCAGGCCCTTTGGACAGCACAGATGCTCTGGCTATAGAAAGCCTGGCCCAGCCTCCTTCCAGGTAGTGAAATGTGCACAATTATTATCTTCACTTGAAAGATGAGGAAAGAGAAGCTCAGGGAGGTTGAGTAACTTGTCCAAGGGCACACAGCGCCTAAGTGGCCATCCTGGATGAAAACTCAGGCATTCAGGCCGAGACCCTCCACTCTTAACCTCTACAGATACTGCAACCCTACTGCCAGTCTTCAGGGAGCCCTTAAAATCTGTTTATTTGGACATATTGCAATCCACGCAACAATTCTGAGGAATTATTGCTACTAATAATAATTAACTCTAAGTAACGATAGCTATCACCAACGGAGGGCTGTGATTCTCAGAACACCCTATGAGGTAAGCACTACTGTCATTATTCCCATTTTAGGCATGAAAGAATTGAGGCACCGGGAAGTCTCTCTGGTGCTAGGAGATGGAACTCATTCATAGTGAAGCCAAGAGCCCAATAACCCCTTAGCTGTAGCCTCCTTTTGTAGTATTTTATAGGGAGGCAGACTCCTCCAGAGTCTGATTAGAGAGGCTACCCTGGAACGACAGTCCTTCCTTCTCTAAACCTTGCCAGAGGCAACTTTGCCTGGTAATCTAAGGCACTCTGGACAGTGTACCGAGTCTCAAGCGGTATCTAACACCTTCTGGGGAGCTGCTCCTGGTGTACACCTTCCAGGAGCACAGCTGCCTAGTACCCGTGGAAGCATCTCCACCCAGAATCTTTGCAGAGGGCAGGTCAGCTGCCCTAGGTTGTGAACGAAGGAGTGCTTGGTAACAAAATCTCCCTGTCCCGTTTTCATTATGTTCCCTTCCCTCTACAGCTCCTCCATCACACTGACTGGAAAGTCATTACTAGGCTCCCATCCGCCCCATTTAGGTTAAGAGACTGCTTCTTTCAAAAAGGCAAATGTTGCTGTTGCTTCTATGCAATCTTCCGCCGTGTACCTTCAACCTACCATCTCCTGGGAAAGGAAGAAACACTCTCATTCTTTGTAGTAGGTGTTAAAGGTTTGTCGAAGATGGTTTCACAAATAGACACATATTGCTATCTTGTCATGCGGGGCACACAGTAGGCACTGAACAACTACTCCCTCGGCCTGGAAGGCTCTTCCTCCAGTTACCTGCATGGCTCCCTCCCTCACCTCCTTCAGTTTTTACTCAAGACACCTTCCTTGTGGGGCCTTCCCTGACCACCAAATTTCAATTACACCCTGACAACCGTCCTGATTCCTTTTCCCTGTTTTATTCTTTCCATAGCACTCGTCACTGTCCTCTACACTTGATTATTTTTATTTATTTTGTTTGTTTATTGTCTGTCTTCCCCCAGTAGAATGCAAGTTCCTTGAGGGTAGAGATCTCTCTCTGTTTTCTTCCTCCCTGTATCCCCCAGTGCCTGGAACTGGGAGGAAGGAAAGGAAGAGGAGGGAAAAGTAGCTTCCCTGGCCCTTCCAACCCTTTGTGACTACCAGCCTTTGGAGGAACACACATTTCTTATTCCTGCTATTTACTTGACGTTTGGCACATCATATCCCCTTGGTGACACTGCTTGTAGCATTGTCCCATTCTGCTATTTGACTTCACAGTCGTGTATCTCATGTACCTGAGCAGACAGTAAAATTCCTACAGAGGAACAGAGGAGAAAGAGATCTGAATCTTTGTGTGCCCCCAATACCAAGAACAGACTGATTTGTTTTCAGAAAGAAAAACGTCACCCCTCCCCCCTCCC
>NW_006769413.1:824890-851127 GCF_000442215.2 Lipotes vexillifer
CCCCCGACCTTGCTCTCCTCCCCACACCCCCAGCTCAGCTCCATTATTATCAGACTTAACTGTGTCTGAAGTTTGATATTTAACGTTTTTAACCAAATAAGTTTATAGCGTCTTTGACAAGTAACGTTGAATATGTCTTAATAGGGGTCAATATGTGAACCATCTTATTTCCTAACAACAGCTCTGTTTTCTCAGACACTAAATGAAACAGAAAATTTCATACCTTGACTATGTTCTTGCCACAGTCTGCATCCTTGGTTTCCTCTTTATTGTTAAAGGGAATTTTTAAAAATTTGTTTAAATGACCTAAGTGAGAAAGAGAGGGAGACAGTGAGTTGCATTCCCCGGAGGTGAATGAAGCCTGCTGTCTCCCTTGGCAGTCAGCCACCTCACCCTAGACCTCAAAAATAGGGAATGCACAGCTAGGGAGAGCCTTTAGTTTTATAGCATCACAGATGATTACAGCAAACACCGAATGTGTCCTCCTTCTCTTCCTACATTGCCCCAGCCTTGGCTGTGATCTGAGGTGGTGTCACATCTGACTCAGGGGAAGTGAGAGGTCAGGGGAAGTGGGAGGGGCTGCTTGAAAAAGACCATCTAGTGAATATATAATTTTTATTATCTACAAAAATCTAAAAACGTGCACAAGTAAGCATTTATCATGTGATCTGAATATGAAGTTTCATCATCCTATTGTAAGTGTATGATGATCTCCATACCTGGCATCTGTTAAGACTCTGGTAAAAGGTGCCATTTGGATTGACTTGAATCTGAGAAAAATACATCAGAATGGGTTCTGCATAACTCTCTACAAAGAATACCTGAAGGGTCCTCATGAGCTATGAGGAAGGAAGTGATGACTGAATGGAGGATGAATGGGTGGACAGTAAATGAATTGACCTATGGATAAGTAGGTAAATGAATAAATGGGTGAATGGCTAAGGGAGCTGCACAAATGGATAGATAGGGGAAGATAGGTAACTGGATTTGCTGGGCTCCAAAGTCCTTGACCTACTCCAGCACTGACCAATGCCTTCAAAGATATTGGTTTATCCATCGGTCTTCCCCCCTCGAAGGCATGAAGTTAATTTTATCATTTTTTGTATCGTGGGCCCCTAGTCTCGTTGGAGCCGATGTCTGCCTCGTTCACAGACGTATGTTAGGATGTAAATCTGGCTGCTGTTACACACAGAATGTCATCTGCATGATGGAACTCCACAAAGGCCAAAATGTAGCCAGCAGGAAGGGAAACAGAGGAGGGGGTAGTCAAACGTGTCCTCTTCAAAGGCAGGACCTAGAAATTGGACGCATCATTTGGGCTCTCATCCCATAGGCCAGGACTTGGTCACACTCACTACAAGGATGCTGGGCAGTCTCGTGTCCATCTAAAAATTAGTGGTTCTAAAAACAGCAGAAATGGATATTGGAAGAAGTCTCTGCCACATAAGTGGCCAACACAGTCTCATTTGTTAAATGAACAACTAAATAAATGAATCTAACTGACATTGAACATCTGTATCCTGAAAAGGTAAAGCATATTGAATTACATAGTTAAGTGAAAGAAACAAAGTAGGATTCATGGACATAGGATGCAATTATTCCACTTCCCAGGCTCCCTCCAAGTGGCCATGTGACATCACTGTGGCCAATGGGATATAAATGGAAGGCAGCTGGAGACCTCTGAGAATGTTTCTGCTTTTAATACACTTTTCCCTCTTTCTTCCTACTTCTTGATTAGTGAAATAGAGATGTGAGAGTGAAAGTGGAACAATCAACTTGTCACCACGAGACAATGAACAAGAAAGGAAAAACCACATATTAAGGCTGACTGAGCGGAAGGATGGAAAATAGCAGGACATTGATGATATCATGAGGATGCTGCCCACCCTTAACTGCCTGCCTGCAGACTTCTCTTAATGAGAAACAGAAGCTCCTCCTTGGTTAAGCTGGGAGAGTGGCCTTTCTGTTTCATCCAGCCTAACCGATACATAGAGCTTGAAAATTCATCGAGTACATAGAATATTTATGAGTGATACACAAGAAACTGTAGCCATAGCTACCTCTCCTGGGAGAAGTCATGAGTGACTGGAGGACAGGGATGGACAAGAGACTTACTTTTCATTTAGTCTTATATTTTTGAACATTGAATTGTTGGCATTTAGATATTCCACAAAAAAGTGTTGCAGTAACATCTTACGGTGAAGAAAGTCAAAAGAAACAGCTTCATTCATGAATTTGATGGCTCAAGAAATTCAATGTCCAGCAGTTGTATTATTGTAACACCGCGTTATGATATCATCAGAGGCAAAGGTGTCTCAAGAAACTAATCACAAGGGGTGGTTCAAGAACTGAATTTTGAAAATTATTTATTCGTAAAAATAAATTAGTAGATGGATGTGATGCTTCATAAAAGTGGAGGGGTCTGCTTTGGGTTTTCTGTTTTGTTTTGTTTTGTTTGTTTGTTTTTAAGAGGAGAGGAAGGCTGATTTTTTTTGTGTGTGTGTGGTATGTGGGCCTCTCACTGCTGTGGCCTCTCCCTTTGCGGAGCACAACCTCCGGACGCGCAGGCTCAGCGGCCGTGGCTCACGGGCCCAGCCGCTCCGCGGCATGTGGGATCCTCCCGGACGGGGCACGAACCCTTGTTCCCTGAATCGGCAGGCGGACTCTCAACCACTGCACCACCAGGGAAGCCCTTTCTTTCTTTCTTTTTTTTTTGAGGAGATGTTTTGTTTTGTTTTAAATCAGAAGGAGCTTTCATTGTCTCTCTAATGTTTTATCTCTTAAGCTAGGTAGAGAGTGTGCTGTTCTGATTGCTTAGAATATTTCCCAATTTGAAACTAATTAATTAGTTAACTGAAAACTCAGAGTGGGGCTTCCCTGGTGGCGCAGTGGTTGAGAGTCCTCCTGCCGACGCAGGGGACACGGGTTCGTGCCCCCGGTCCGAGAGGATCCCGCATGCCGCGGAGCGGCTGGGCCCGTGAGCCACGGCCGCTGAGCCTGCTCGTCCGGAGCCTGTGCTCCGCAACTGGAGAGGCCACAGCAGTGAGAGGCCCACGTACCGCAAAAAAAAACCCCAAAAAACAAAACCAAAAATCTCAGAGTGCATTTAAGTGTAATAACGCACTCTGCTTCCCTTGAATTACGATGCACCTTCTCATGGCTGGTACAATGAGTTCCCCAAATTTCACATGACCCACAACTTATGTCGGCCTCAGTTGGTGGCAGTTACCCCTGACAGTGGCACCACAAATAGTTGTGGGGATTATGAACGATCCTGGTGCCTGTGAGTCATGATTCTTATACTTACTTTGATTTGCTTCTTAATTTTACCCATAGACAAATTCCTAATAGGGAAGGAGGCAGGGGAGATGAATCAAACACAAAGGCTACATCCACATCTAGAAGGCACAGGAGAGAGCCTGACAGGAGGATCATTTCTATTAGGAACCAGGTGGCAATGACCAAATCAAACACAAACTGATGGTGCAAGGGCAACTTGTCAAAATCATAATCACATTGATATAGATTTGAATTCTGTTATAATTTTAAGTAGTAAAATAAGATGAGCTCATGTTTATTCTGCAACAGCACATATTTGTTCCTTTCCTAATATTATCTACGGTGTGAAGATGTGGGGAAAATAAAATTTATTAAAAGGTACATTTTAATTTAAATAAAGCTGCATATTAAAAAAATTAAGTTGGTTATACTTATGCACTTTTCCTTATTAATTGACAAAGTTTTTTAAAAGTTCTTTAAAGGGCTGATTTTACTACTCATTTGTTTATAAAATGCTTTTATAAATAGCATGCCCCCCAAAAAACTGAAGGGCTGTTTATTTTACTTGTCTATGAAATGTTTGATATTCCTCAAAAACAGGTTATGCTCATGAAAATGTGCCTTGTATGTGAATTCATTATGTAGGTCATTGGGGGTAAAAAAGGCTGAGAAACAAAAGAAAAATCACTACATTGTCAGTAGATTCTAATAAAACTAATAATAAGATCAGCTATGATTCAAAGGGGTCACTGAAGAAGATCAAAGCTGGACTTCTGAGTGTCAGGGTGTGTGATAAATTACATAATTATTTTGTACCAAGTCCAAGACTCTTACCATGCTACCCCCTAAACCAAAAAAGGAGGGGGGTGCACATGTGGAATCTGTAAAATATCATTTGGATGTGACATGCTAAGATACAATGAAATATATTTCTTAGAGGGACACTGACATTTTTGTTAGGTTATATATTGCTGAATAGGCTTGATAATAAAGATGTGTGGGTCTCTTTGAAATAAAAAATAATACTTTTTTTGTGTGTGTGTGTTATGCGGGCCTCTCACCGTTGTGGCCTCTCCCGTTGCGGAGCACAGGCTCCGGATGCGCAGGCTCAGCGGCCATGGCTCACGGGCCCAGCCCCTCCGCGGCATGTGGGATCTTCCCGGACCAGGGCACGAACCCGTGTCCCCTGCATCGGCAGGCGGACCCTCAACCACCGCGCCACCAGGGAAGCCCTAAAAAATAATACATTTTTGAAAACTTAAACCCTAGTGGAATTTAAAAATAGTATATCTATCTTCCAAGTTACAGCAAGATAAAAGCAAACAAAACACAGTCCACATAACAAACGACAGGAAAAAAATAAATAGAATCATAAACAAGCATGAATCATAAGCAAGATTACCAAAAACAAAATACATAATCAAAACAATGCATGTAAATGAGGTAAAGCCCCCTATTAGAAGACAAAGACACACAGTTTAGATGAAAAAGAAATCAATCATATGCCTTGTATAAGAGACACACTCAAAACAAAATTATGCAAAAAGGTTCAAAAGAACACAAGATGCAAAAATTTAACCTTAACTTCATGTGGGTTATAAATGTACTGTGGTACGTATTTTCAATTTTGTAGTGGCGGTGATAAATGACTTCTAGTAGAATGCTAGAGTATAATGATTAGGTATGGACCCACCTGTATTAGCAAAATGTTCATGCTTATCTTATTCCTTCAAGACTTCCCTGCTCTCCTTTATGTGCCCAGGAATCCAGTGTGTGCTGCGTGTATATATGGTGGGGGAGGGAGGGAGTGGGAGACTGCTACTCACTTCCATCTTTTGCACCACAACCAAATAGAAGGTAGAGTACAGAGCAAATATCTTTAAGAATATGAAACTGGAAGTTGCACAATCACCTCTACTCACATCCCACTGGTGACAGCTCATTCACGTGGTCACACCAAGTAGCAAGGTGGGGCTGGGAAATGTAGTTTCTAGCTGGGTTGCCCAGTGCCCAGGAAGGAGAGAACCATTTATGGCAATAATCAATCCACCAAAATGATCATCAATTATCTGTGCAAGACCCCTCACTTGTTCCCTCCATTCATTCACTCACTCTTTTTTATAGCCATACTACACACCCTCCCATATACCTGGGCAATCAATCTATTGTGTTTAAAGTACATACTTCTGTTTATATTTTTGAAAAATATGTAATTTTGCTTTGTGTGCATGTAATTTTTCCCTTTTCTGAGTCAATTTTATTGAAGTATAATTTACATTCAATAGTAGTCAACAGATCTTTGACAAAGGAGCAAAGACAGTTCAGTGGAAAAAAGAATAGTCTTTTCAACAAATGGTGCTACAACACTGGATGTCCATAGGCAAAAAAAAAAAAAAAAGTCTAGACACAGACTTTACACCTTTCACAAAAACTAACTCAAAATAGATCGTAGACTGACATGTAAAATGCAAAACCGTAAAACATCTAGAGGACAACAGGAGAAAATCTAGGTAACTTAGATTAGCAGTGAATTTTTAGATATAACACCAAAAGCATGATTCATAAAAGAAAAGAAATGGGAAAGTTAGACTTCATGAAAATGAAAACTTTCTGCTCTGTAAAAGATGCGGTTAAGAGAATGAAAAGGTCACAGCCTGAGAGAAAATATTGACAAAACACATATCTGATAAAGGACTTGTATCCAAAATATATAGAGAACTCTTAAAACTCAGCAGTAAAAAACCAAACAACCCAACTTAAAAATAGGTAAAGATTCAAGGAGGGAAGGGCGGGGGTGGGACAAATTGAGAGACTGGGATTGACATATATACACTACTATGTATAAAATACATAGCTAATGAGAACCTGCTGTATAGCACAGGGAACTCTACTCAGTGATCTGTGGTGACCTAAATGGGAAGGAAATCTAAAAAAGAGGGGATATATGTACACGTATAACCGATTCACTTTGCTGTACAGCAGAAACTAACACAACATTGTAAAGCAACTATACTCCAATAAAAAAAAAAGAATGAAAAAAAGGTAAAACTTCTGAACAGATACCTCACCAAAGAAGATAAACAGATGGCAAATAAGCTTATAAAAGATCCTCAACATCGTTTTTCATTAAGGAATTGCAAATTGAATGAATGAGATATATACATGAGTGTATATTTAACCTTATAAGAAATAGTATTCCAAAGTGAGGCACCATTCTGCATTCCACCAGCAATGTATAAGAGTTCCAGTTGTTCTGCATCCTCAACAGTAGCTGGTATTGTGAGATTTTTTGATGTGAGCAATTGTGTGATTTAGTAGTATGTCATTGTGGTGTTAATTTGCAACTGCTTGATGACTAATCGTATTGAGGATCTTTTTATGTGCCTATATGCCATCCATACATCTTATTTGGTAAAGTGTCTGTTTAAATCTTTCCTTCATTTTCTAAAGGAAATTTATTTATTTATTCATAAAAATATTTATTTATTTGGCCGGGCCAGGTCTTCGTTGCGGCATGCAGATCTTTAGTTGTGGCATGTGGGATCTTTTAGTTGCGGCATGCGGAATCTAGTTCCCTGACCAGGGATCGAACCCAGGCCCCCTGCATTGGGAGTGTGGAGTCTTAACTGCTGGAGCACCAGGGAAGTCCCTTTTCTTCATTTTTTAAGCAGTTTGTGTGTTTTACTTGTTACTGTGTTTTGAGTTTTCTTTATATATTCTGGATATAAGTCAGTATCCGTCAGGGTGCATTCAGGAGAATTATGAACAGGAGATTGGAGTAATGGAGAATTGACTGGTAAAAGTTAGAGAACTCTGGTGAATACAGGAATAGCAAATACAGGGACAGGAACTCCTGGCAGGGCTGAGATGGAGTGTCCAAGGAGAAGCTCCAGACCTTGTTGGAAAGAGCACAGTGTGGTTCAGTGGATGGTGGGGATGACACCTAGATGGCTTACCGGAGGATACTAGAAAAGGGCCCTTTGGGAGAATGGGGGATGTTGTCCACATGGAGGTACCATACCTTGGAAGTTGCTGCAAAGTCAACTGAGGGATGCTCAAAGAAGCCGTTCACAGTCAGGTGCCTTGCCAGTGGCACATCACTTTGAGAAAGTTCTGAGGGAAGCTTCTAGCAGCTGGGCTCTGCTGGTTGCCCTGAGCTACCAGAACTGGGAGCTGGGGAAGCTGCTCTCTGCAGGAGCCAGGTAACGGAGAAAGCTGCACCCTGTAGGAGCCCAGTGCAAGAGACCCTGCACCGTGCAGGACTCGGGAAACAGGAAGAGGAAATTCCTTCCTTTTTCACTGTCCTTCCAGCCTCCTCTACTGGCATTACATCATCCCAAATGTCGCAGGTGAAATATTTCCACAGCCCACTTCCATCATCACAGAGCAGGCAAAGAAGGATTTAGACCTGGGAAGAAGGAAAAAAAAAATTGATGACTGTCACAAAATTCTTTATCACACGTGTGTTTTGCAAATATTTCTCCCAGGCTGTGGCTTGCCTTCTTATTTTCTTAACAGTGCCTTTTGAAAAGCCAGTGTTTTCAATTTGGTCGTGTTCAATGTATCAGTTTTTTCTTTTGCCATTCATGCAATTTTTTATTCTAAAAAACTGTCTGCCTAACCCAAAATCAAAGATTTTCTCTATGTGTTCTTCTAGAAGTTGTGTAGTTTTAGGTTTATGATCCATTTCAAGTTTTTTGTATATTCATTTTAAAATTTTATATTTATTTTTTAAATACCTCATTTTTCTTGGAGAAGTTTTAGGTTCACAGAAAAATTAAGAAGAAAGTGCAGAGATTTCCCATATACCCCCTGTTCCAACACATGCATAGCCTTCCCTATTTACAGCATCCCCACCAGAGGGGACACTTGTTACAACTGATGAATCAGCACTCACACATCAGAATCACCAAAAGCCCAGAGTTTACATTACAGTTCACTCTTGGTGTTTACATTCTCTGGGTTTGGACAAATGTATAATGACATGTATCCATCATTATGGTATCATACAGAACATTTTCACTGTCCTAAAAATCCTCTGTGGTCCACCTACTCATCCCCCCCTCCCGGCCCCTGGTATGCATTTTTCAAATTGATAAATGACATATATACAGTAAATTACAAAAATATGTGCATGTACTTTAATTGATAGGAATAGCATTGAGTTGTTTATCTCATTCTGCTTCTTATTTTTGTCACTCAGCACTGTTTTTAAGGTCCATTCATGTTGCTATGTATGCATCTACTCCCTTGCTTCTCTAACTGCTGCATAGTACTCTATCGTGTGCATCTTCCACATTTTACCCATCTCCTCCGCCGCAGATGGATGGACAGCTGAATGTCTGTGATTGCCCACTATCAGAACTGACATAGCAGTAAACATTCTAATCCATATCCCCTAATGTACCTGTGTGATCATTTGTCTGGTATATCACCCAGGAGTGGATTTGCTGGGCCCTAGGCTATGCATATATCTGTCTATGTAGTGCCAGACTGCTCTCCAGAAAGGCTGACTGTTTTGCATGCCCCCCAGCAGAACAGAAAAGAGCCTACATCTCCACATACCTGCTAACACTTGGCATTTCCCAGCTTTCCAATTTTTGCCAGTCTAATAAGTGGAAGGTGATATTTCATTGTTGTCTTAATTGCACTTCTCATTATTGATGGTTTTAATTCTTAATAATTCTCTTCACGTGCCTGTTTGGGTTACCACTTTTACAAATGGCCTGTTGATAAATTTTGCCCATTATTCTATAGGACCTGCTACCTTTCACTTATGCTGGATTTAATTTGGTCTTCTTTTTCTAGTTTCCTGAGATGGAAGCTTAGATCATTGATTTTAGATCTTTCTTCTTTTCTAATACATGCATCGATGCCATAAATTTCTCTCTCAGCACTGCTTTCATTGCATCACACAATTTTTGATTAATTGTATTTTCATTTACTTCCAAATAGTTCAAACTTCCTCTTGAGACTTCCTCTTTGACCCATGTGTCATTTAGAAGGGTCTTGTTTAATATTCAAGTATCTCAGGATTTTCCAGCTATCTTTGATATTGATTTCTACTTTTAACTCCCTTGTGGTCTGAGAGCTGACGTTGTATGATCTCTGTTTTAAGTTTGTTAAGGTGTGTTTTGTGGCCCAGAATATGGTCAATGCAGGTGAATGTTCTATCTTGGTGAATGTTCCATATGAGCTTGAGAAGACTGTGTACTCTGAAGTTGTTGGATGGACATCAATTATATCCACTTGATTGATGATGTTTTGTGTTCGTGTACGTCCTTACCGATTTTCTGCCTGGTCAGGCTGTCAATTTCTGATAGAGGTGTTGAAGGCTCCAACTATGATAGTGGATCCATCTATTTCTTCTTGCAGTTCTGTCAGTTTTGACTCAGATGTATTGACAGTCTAATTGTTAGGTGCATACATGTTAAGGATTGTTGTGTCTTCTTGGAGAATCGATCCTCTTATTGTTATATAATGCCTCTCTTTATCCCTGATAACTTTCGTTGCTCTGTAGTCTTCTCTGTCCGAAATTAATAAAGCTTTCTCTTAATTGATGTTATCATGGTGTACCTTTCTCCATCCCTTTACTTTTAAACTGTTTGTGTCTTTATATTTTTTTCCTTTTTTTTGGTTGTGCTGTGTGGCTTTTGGGATCTTAGTTCCCTGACCAGGGATTGAATCCATGTCTTCGGTAGTGAAAGTGCAGAATTCTAACCACTGTACCACCAGGGAATTCCCTATTTGTGTCGTTATATTTAAAGTGTGTTTTTTATAGACAACATAGTTGGGTCATTTTTTTTAATCCACTCTGACACTCTTTGTTTTCTAGTTGGTATATTTAGACTGCTGACATTTAAAATGATCATTGAGGGACATCCCTGGTGGCGCAGTCATTAAGAATCCACCTGCCAATGCAGGGGACACAGGTTCGAGCCCTGATCCCTGAAGATCCCACATGCCACAGAGAAACTAAGCCCGTGCGCCACAACTACTGAAGCTCACCCTCCCTAGAGCCCATGCGCCACAACTATTGAGCCCACGTGCCACAACTACTGAAGCATAAGCACCCTAGAGCCCGCATGCCACACTACCGAGCCCACGTGCCGCAACTACTGAAGCCCATGTGCCTAGAGCCCGTGCTCCACAACAAGAGAAGCCACTGCACTGAGAAACCTATGCACCGCAACAAAGAGTAGCTCCCACTCGCCACAACTAGAGAAAGCCCGCATGCAGCAATGAAGACCCAACGCAGCCACCAAAAAATAAATAAATAAATAAAATGATCATTGACATAGCTGGATTAATATCTACTATATTTGTTACTGTTTTCTATATGTTACCCCAGTTTTCTGTTCCTATTTTTGTCCTCTAATATTTTTATTCCTTCTGTGGTTTTAATTGAGCATTTTATATGATTCCATTTTCTCTCTTTTCTTGGCATTATCTGTTATGCTTCTGATAACTTTTGATAAAAAAACTTTTTCAGAGGTTTCCCTAGAGTTTGCAATATACATTTACAACTAATCAAAGTCCATTTTCAAATAACACTGTACCACGTCATGGGTACTGCAAGTACTTTACAATAACCAAATATTCCTAATTCCTTCTTCCCGCGCCTTGGATAATTGCTGTCATAATTTCACTTATACATAAGCTATAATCATTGAATACATTGTTGCTGTTATTATTTTCTCTATTAAGAATAAGAATACTAAAAGTTTTTAATTTTACCTTCACTTATTCCTTCTCTAATGCTCTTCCTTTCTTTATGTAGGTCCAGGTTTCTGACCTATATCATCTCCTTCTCTCTGAAGAACCTCTTTTAACATTTCTTGCAGGACAGGTTTACTGGCAACAAATTCCCTCAATTTTTGTTTGTCTGAGAAAGTCTTTATTTCTCCTTCACTTTGGAAGGATAATTTCTCAGGATACAGAATTCTAAGTTGATGAGGTTTTTTTTTTTCTCTCAAGATGAAATATTTCACTACACACTCTTCTTACTTGCATGGTTTCTAAGGAGCAGTCAGATGTAATTCTGATCTTTGTTCCTCTGTAGGTAAGGTGATTTCCCCACCGGCTTCTTTCAGTATTTTTTCTTTATCTTTGATTTTCTGCAATTTGAAGAAAATATGCTTAGGTATAGTAGGTTTGTTTTGTTGTTGTTGTTGTTGTTCTTGTTGTTTTTATCCTGCTTAGTGTTCTCTGAGCTTCCTGGATCTGTGTTTTGGTGTCTGATATTAATTTTGGGAAATTCTCAGTCATTATTGCTTCAAATATTTCTTCTGTTCCTTTCTCTCATTCTTTAGTACTCCTATTATGTGTCTGTTACACCTTTTGCCGTTCTCCACAGTCCTTGGATATCCTGTTCCATTTTTCTTCTCAGTCATTTTTCTCTTTGCTTTTCAGTTTTGGAAGCATCTATAGACATATCCTCAAGCTCAGAGATTTTTTCCTCAATCATGTCCAGTCTACTAATGAGTACATCAAAGGCATTCTTCATTTTTGTTATAGTGTTTTTGACCTCTAGCATTTCTTCTGGAGTCTTTCTTAGAATTTCCATCTCTCAGCATATCTTGCCCATCTGTTCTTGCATGTTGTTTACTTTATCCATCTAAGTGCCCTTAACATAATAATCATAGTTATTTTAAAACCTAATCTGATAATTCCAACAGCTCTGCCAGATCTGAGTCTCGTTCTGGTGCTTGCTCTGTCTCTTCAAACTGTGTTTTTTGCCTTTGAGTATGCATTATAATTTTTTTGAAAGCCAGACATGATGTAAAGGAACTGCAGTAAATAGGCCTGTAGTCATGTGGTAGAGGGGGATGTGAGGAGAGGAGTCCTATAGTCCTGTGATTAGGGCTCAGTCTTTTTCTCTTTTTTTAAATTAATTAATTAATTTTATTTATTTATTTTTGGCTGCCTTGGGTCTTCCGTGCTGCGTGCGTGCTTTCTCTAGTTGTGGTGAGCAGGGGCTTTTTGTTGCGATGCACAGGCTTCTCATTGCAGTGGCTTCTCTTGTTGTGGAGCATGGGCTCTAGGCACTCGGGCTTCCGTAGTTGTGGCTCGCGGGCTCTAGCGAGCAGGCTCAGTAGCTGTGGCGCACGGGCTTCGTTGCTCCGCGGCATGTGGGAACTTCCCGGACTAGGGCTTGTACGCTTGTCCCCTGCATTAGCAGGCGGATTCTTAAACGCTGCGCCACCAGGGAAGCCCAGGGCTCAGTCTTTTAGTGAGAATGTACCTCTGGATTGTGAACTTCACAAGTGCTTCTCAGTTTTTTTCAGCCCCTTAAGTGGAACAGGATGGCTAGAGCTGGCTGGAGTTGGGGATTTTCCTTCCCCCAGATTGTTTAGTCTCTGCTGAAATCCTAGCAGGTTAGGCTGAGGTAAAATAGTTTCTTCTGGGGGTGTTAAGAAGAATGGAACCCTCTGACATATTTCAACATGGTAATTTCTTGTCTCCCCCTGCTGGAAGCATGACCCAACTTTTTCTGACATTTGCTGTGAGACCCTGGTAGAGCTCCTAGAGGTAAAACTCACAAAAGTTTGGGCGCCTCTATGAGACTGGGACCCCCTGGAGTTTTTAAATCTCAAACTTGTCCACATGGAGCCTCCAGCATTTCACCAATCACAGTTGAGGTTTGCCTACCCTACTGCTGGTTCCCAGGGAGGTTTCTGTCCATGGGTTTCTGCTCTGGTAGCTGTGAGTATCCACCTGTCTGTGTTTCCACTTTTTGGAGCAGTGGTTTGCCCTGTGTCCTCAATTCTATGACAGGTCTAAGAAGGGTTGTTTATTCTCGTTTTTTTCCAGCTTTTCACCTGTTAGGACAGAGTACAGACTTCCAAGCTCCTTACCTGCCCAACTGGAAACTGGAAGCCTCTCTGCTTTTTGGTTTGCATGAGTAACTTGTATATTCTATATAGTAATTCCTTATCATTTTTAGATTTACAAATATCTTCTCCCATTCTATCACCTATTGTCCATGGTATCCACTTTTGAACAGATATCCTTAATTTTGACATTATCAAATTAATCCATTTTTTTCCTTCTGGGTTTGTGCTTTTGAGGTTTTGTATAAGGAGTTCCGTTCTCAACCCAGGTCCCAAAGGTACCCTCTTATATTTTCTTCCGTTAACTTTAGAGTTTTACTTTTCACATTGAGGTCTTTGGTCATTTAGAGTGTACATTTCTATTCTGGTCAGGCAGGAATCCTACTTTGTCTTTCTCCATCTACTAAGCTGGTTTAATCTGCCCCTTCTTCATTGATGGGCGATGCCTAACAACCATATGCTCACGGTCTGACTTTGAGTTGTCTGTTCTATTCCATGGTCTATTGGTCTGTTTTTGTGCAAAACAATCTTGTTTTGCTTTGTCTGGCTTTTTACATGGCTTTGTAGTGTGCTGCTCTTTACTCTTGTAAGGTTGACTTAATCCTGCTCATCCATATAAATTTTAGAATGAGTATATCAAGTTCCTGGAAAATATACCTGGAATCTTCACTGGGATTTCATGGCATATATAAATTAATTCATAAAGAACTGACTCCCGTGTAATATTAAGTAATTCCATCCAAGAGCATAAAATTTCCCTCAATTTCTTCAGGTTAATTTCTACATCCCTTATTAGAGTTTTAAAGTTTTCTCCATAGGCTTCTTTTCCTTTCCTTCACAACTTTAAATCAGTTTATTGACACAGTAACACAACACACTTGCCTCCCTGACACCCCCACCTCCTCGCCCAGTCTAGACCTCTCCCCCTTGCTCCCCGCTTAGAACAAGCTGTTCAGTGAAAACAGAAAAGGGCAGGCCACCTCTACACCCTCAGTGCCACTGCCAAGCCCTGGGGAGCAGGGTCTCAGGCACTACTCAGAACCTGTCAGGGAGGGGCGCAGTGAGCACTAGACTCAGCCAGGCAGAGGCATCCAGTCCCTCGGAGCAGATTCTCCCACAACCCCCAGGCCCCGAGCTGCTCTTCCTCTTCCCCTCTGCTGTGTGTGACCCTAGGAAGGACATACCTTGGGCCTGCGGCCAAGAGCGAGAACTCCTGGCCGTAATCTGAGAATTGGAGTTTGGCTAGTGTTTTTTAAGGCCCAGGCACCCCAAAAAAAGCCCTGGTGGTGGGAGTGAACTTCAATGCCCCCCTATTTTAAGCACTGATAACATGAAACAGATTAAGCCAGCTTAACCAAATGCCAGAATAACACAAAGCTGTAAAGGAGGGGTCAGACCTGCTTTCTCCAGGCCAGACACAAATGCACAGAGAGAAGCCCAGGTGGAGTGTCAAAAAACAATTGAAGGACACTGCCCAGGGGCTGAAAAGCCTATACTCCGGAGTCCCCAGGGTGACAGGAAGCAAAGAAAGAAAATACACAAGTCTTAAAAACCAAAAAAGAAAGCCCAACAGCAGGGGAACCTTAGCCTGACAGTGCTGTCCACCAGCTCTCCAGGCCTTGCCCCTGGACCCAGACAGTCCCTCCCCCTCTAGGCAATGCCCTCCCCTAGGCTAGATAGAGCACGTCACACAGCGCAGTTTAAAAAACTTCTAATGCCAGTTCATAAACATCTTCATTTACTACTGGTGATTACATGTGAATATGTTTATACTGTTCTTTATGGAAAACAATTTCAACGAGTCAACGCCGTCAGCACAACAGGCAACCCTCACCCTGAGCGCCTCAGCGTCCTTCCCTAGACAGCAAGAAGTCCCCTCCTCTGTCCCAGGGCTGCCTAACTTCCCCTCTTCCCCCACTGTGGCTCTTGGGCAAAGCATCCTCTATGACCATTACTCCTCATCGGACAAGTTCTGGTCCAGGGGGTAAACCATGAACATCACATCTGGTGGAGAGGGGACACAGGGATGGCCTGGACGCACAATCTCAAAGCCCAAGAAGCTGAAGGTCTTCAGGAGTGGAGCTCTGTCTTCCCGGCCCTTCCTGAAGCACATGAAGACGTAGTTCACTTTCATCTTCTCTTCGGCAAACTCTAGCAGTGCTAACAATCCTTCTTTGCTCCCGTCAGCTAATAATCCATCTGCGATTTCTACAAACAGGCTCTGGCTGGACAGGACTGCATCCCAGGAAGAGACCTTCACCTCGGTGACCTCATACTGGAAGTGGACGATGTGAGGTTTTCCATCGTTCACAGGGAGGTCCTGGTCACAGTGAGCTTCTCGTCCTTATATATTAGAGCTGAGAGAGAAGGATCCCTGCGCCCCCTCGCCCACCGGGGATCTTCGACAGTGGGTGAGGGGCATCAGGAGCACCACAGAGGCCCCGGAACAATGTGCCTGCAGCACTGCAGCTGGGGACGACAGTTACTCAAAGGCAAAATACTACTGTCCTGGGTGTTTATCATCCTCAGCGGCTCTGCTCAGGGTGGAAAGAGGCGGCGCAGGGAGTGGGTAGGTGGATGAGTGGGCGGGTGTGGGGTCTTGCGCGCGCGGGGCCAAGCTCTGCGGGCTAAGTCCCTGTTGGGCAGCGGGCCCAGAGCCCTCCTCCTGCCTCAGCGAGCGCCTGCCTCCAACTCGGTTTCTTTTATATTCTTGGTTAAGTTCATTCCTAGGCATTGTACACGCTTTTTTGCTGCTATTGTAACTAGAAGTTGGTTCTGCTGGTGAAGAGAAATGTTATGGATTTATTTTTTTAGGTTAAAATTGTGTCTGGTGATTTTACTGAATTCTCTTAATAGTTTTAACAGTCTATCTCTTGTTTCTCTTTGTTTTTACAAGGCAAATGAAAATATTATTTCTACATGATGGTAGTTTTTTAATAGAAGTATAGTTGATTTACACTGTTGTGTTAGTTTCTGGTGTACGGCAAAGTGGTTCGGTTTATACATGTATATGTTTTTCATATTCTTTCCATTATGGTTTATTACAGGCTCTCGAATATAGTTCCCTGTGCTATACAGTAGGACCTTGTTATCTATTTTATATATAGTAGTTTGTATCTGCTAATCTCAAACTCCTAATTTATCCTTCCCCCACCTCCTTTCTCCTTTGGTAACCACAGTTTGTTTCCTACGTCTATGAGTCTCTTTCTGTTTTGTAAATAAATTCATTTGTATCATATTTAAAATTCCACATATAAGTGATATATGGTATTCTTCTTTCTCTTTCTGACTTACTTCACTTAGCATGATAATCTCCAGGTCCATCCATGTTGCTGCAAATGGCATTATTTCATTTGTTTTTATGGCTGCGTAATGTTCCATTAAAGAAGATTTTATATATATATATGTATGTGTGTGTGTGTGTGTGTGTGTATCTCCATTCTTCTTTATCCATTCAATATGATACTTTTATCTTTTCTCTTCTAATCCGTCTATCTCTTATTCCTTCTTCCTAATAGCTTTGTCTAGAACTTTCATTATTGTATGTTGAATGGTAGCAGTACAGTTGGATTCCATATTTTTTTCCAGATTTTAAAAAGAATGCACTTAAAATCTCTTAAGTATGATTGCTTTAAGTTTTTGATATATCGCCTTTACCAAGTTAAAAATGTCTTTCCTATATCCAGTTTGCTAAGTTATTGAACCATAAATAGGTAATGAACTTTACCAAATGCTTTTTCTTCACCAGTAGAGATACTTGTATGATTTTTGTCCTTTATTGATGAGGTGACTTCTGATGTTGAGCCAACCTGAAATTCCTGGGATAAACCCTACTTGATCAGAATAAATTTTTTTAAAATATAAAACTGGGTTATATGACTGGGTTAGTTAGCTGATATTTTATTTAGGACTTTTATATCTACATCATAGTTGAAACAAGCCTATTCTTTCATTTATTGCTTTGTCTTTACTGATTTTGGAACCAAGATTACACTGGTTTACTCTGTTATAAAGCGGGAACTAACACACCATTGTAAAGCAATTGTACCCCAATAAAGATGTTAAAAAAAAAAAAAAAAAAGATTACACTGGTTTCATAAAATGATCTGGGCAGCTTTTGCTCTTTTCTAGTTTTTTTGAAAAACTTATAGAAGACAGGAATTAACAGTTCCTTGAAAGTTTGGTACAGCTCCAGAAGTTCATAAACTTTTTACTACCATGACTCCTCCAGCCTCATTGTTTTCTACTGTTTACCACATACTTTGAAAGATTTAGTTTAGATTAACAAGTGTACAAGTTTTTCTTACCCTAGGTGGCTACATGCTGTAAAGTACACACAGCCCTTAAGAACGGTGCCACCACAAACTCAAGGTCATCTGCTTCAACTGGACTGTGAACACTTTTACTCCCTGGAAGTTAAAGGGTGGCATCCCTCAGCCCTGCCTCAAGTCTCCTCCTTAGCCCTCAGCTTTTACCTTGGAATAGATGACTCAGCCTCCTACTTTATTGAGCAACGGGGACCCCTAGAGACTAGCTCTCCTGAATCTCACCTGCCTACTCACAGTGACTGTATATCCACACCCAATCACACCTCTTTCCAACCATCTCAGAAAACGAGGTGTCCCTTCTTAAATCCAAGACAATTCCTATAAGTGTGCTTCAAAACCCCATCCCTTTCTCCCAGGGACCTCACTCCTTTCGACATCCTCTCTCTGTCCTAAAATTTAAACCCTCCCTCCCTACAGGGCTCCTTCTCCTCAGACCAGCAACATAATCAAATCTCACCCATCGCCAAAAAATCCCTCCTTTGTGTGCTCTGGGGCAGGCATTCTCACGCACGGCAGGTGGGAGTGTAAATTGGCAAGATCATTCTGGGAAGCAATTTGGTAACCTGAATCAAAAGCCTGAAAAATATTTGGACCCTTTGTCCCAGTTAATCCTACCTCCAGAAATCCATCTAAGGAAGTAATCAGAAAGGCTGACAAGGAGAGATGTTTAAAAATGTTAATCTCACTGTTATTTTAACAGCAAAAATTGGAAACAATCTAAAGGTTCAACGATCGGGGACCGGTTAAATAAACCGTACTTAAATACAATGAAATTTCGTGCAGTCACTAAAAATATCATTTTTAAAGAAGAGTTGACATGGGGAACTGTTCATGAAGCAATGTTGTAAGTGAAAACACCAGCGTATAAAAAATATATACAGTGCGGTACTGATTTTGTTATATATAAAAATGGCTAACGCTTCTGGAATGTTAGCTATTATATACACCCTCTCTCTCAACCTTCACAACATTCCTCTACGGTTAATACTGTTATTCACGTTTTGTAGAGGAAGAAACCAACTAGAAAGAAAAACATCAATATCTATGGGGAGGAAGGTGGGTTACTGATGAATTTCATTTTCTTCATACTCTTTTGTACTTTCTAACTCTTTAACAAGGAGGTATTACTTTTTGTCAAACAGAAATATCGAGTCATTCTTCTCCTTTCTGGTTTATATATGTGAGTAATGAACAATTTGGACAATCCAGAGAAAATGAAAACCCTCCTCCCACTACTGCTATTCCAACCACCAGAGACAGCCCACTGTGTACAGTCTGGCTGCTTTATATTTGCTTTTTTTTTTTTTTTTTTTGGCTGCGTTGAGTGTTTCTTGTTGCTCGTGGGCTTTCTCTAGTTGCGGTGAGCGGGGGCTACTCTTCCTTGCAGTGCGTGGGCTTCTCCTTGCGGTGGCTTCTCTTGTTGTGGAGCACAGGCTCTAGGTGCGGGGGCTTCAGTAGTTGCAGCACACGGGCTCGGTAGTTGCGGCACGTGGGCTCAGTAGTTGTGGTGCACGGGCTCTAGGGCACGCAAGCTTCAGTAGTTGTGGTGCACAGGCTTAGTAGTTGTGGCTCGTGGGCTCTAGATCCCAGGCTCAGTAGTTGTGGCACACGGGCTTAGTTACTTTGTAGCATGTGGGATCTTCCCGGACCAGGGCTCAAACCCATGTTCCCTGCATTGGCAGGTGGATTCTTAACCACTGCTCCACCAGGGAGGTCCCTATATTTTCTTTTTTTGTGTGTGGTACGCGGGCCTCTCACTGTTGTGGCCTCTCCCGTTGTGGAGCACAGGCTCCGGACGCGCAGGCTCAGCGGCCATGGCTCACGGGCCCAGCCGCTCCACTGCATGTGGGATCTTCCCGGACCAGGGCACGAACCCATGTCCCCTGCATCGGCAGGCGGACTCTCAACCACTGAGCCACCAGGGAAGCTCCCTATATTTGCTTTTAATTTATATTTGGCTTTGGTATTTATATTTGCTTTTCAAATGTGTATGTAGACATATACACTTGAAAAAGCAAATGTTATCATCTTACCACATCAATACTTAAAACTCGACAATTTGAGTCCTTTCGATGGCTGCATTTTGGTTTCCACCCTGAAGGATGTCCAGGGCCCCTTTCTGTTGGAGCGGCCCATGTTTAATTTTGCCAAGTGGGGAACCATCTCTGTCTGTGTGTGCCTGGCCACCCCAAGAGCTCCTGGTTTGGGGTCTGGATAACCGAGTTCTTGTCCTATTTCTGCCATTTACTAGCTGTGCTACCAGAGGCTAATTAATCCCTTTTTCTCTCTGGGAGCCTGTTTCCCCATCCTTCAGGCTGGGTAACAGCTCTTGCCTTGCCCACTTTAAGGTGACATTGTGATGCTCCAACTGGCTGATGGCAGTGCCTGGTTAAGTGCTGCCCCCGAAGCAGTCCTCTTTGGACTCCTCCCTTCTGCCTCTCCTCCCCATTTGCCTGCAGCCTGAAGGATTCTTCAACTTGTCTTAAATAGAGAAGGGGGCCAGAGGGCCACACGAAGGGAAGGGACATGGTCCCCAGACAAGCGCTAGAGGCCCAGAGGCTCAAGGCTGGCTTTTGGGTCCTCTCCAGCTCACTCAAGAGTCTTCTGACTGACATCGGCAGAGGAGGACTCTCCGGAGGCGGGAGCAAAAAAGAAATGCCTGGAGTGCAACGGCGTGTACCAGGGGAAAGCACTCGAGGGCTGAAAACGCTGCCTGGCTTCCACTTCCAAAGCGCATTTTAAAGGCTCTGCGGGAGCGAGCGGGTGCAGCGGCCAGGGCCTTCTTCCGCGGAGCTGCCGCCCTCTGGTGGCGGCATGCAAATATTACAGCTGCTGTATAGGCCCCGCCTCCCCGTGCAGAGGCTGAGTTGCCACTCACATCCTGAAAGTAAGGGGCCCTTAGGGAGCTCTCAACGAAGACTGAAACCTGGCAGAAAGGGAAGCCAGGCCTGGGTGAACCAGGACTGGAACCTGGGACTCCAGATGCCCCACCCAATAGATGCTTACAACAGCTTCCAGTAATTGTTAAAGCAAAAGGCACCAATGACAGATTTTATGCACTTCATTAATGAGAACCCTCTCAAAGAAAAGGAAGGGGCGTGAGGTTTTAGAGAGGCAGGTGAACCAGGGAGTCATCAACCAGTCTCGTGGGAATAGCAAGAAAGGATGTAGACGGGTTGTTTTCTTGGAATATGTGAGAGCAAGGTGGTCCTGTTCACCCAGAACTTAAAGAGGTGGGGGGAATTTTTTCATTCATTCGTTCTATTACAGGACCTTTGTATCATTTCAAGTCTTTCTTTCTTTCTTTCTTTCTTTCTGGCTGCGTTGGGCCTTCGTTGCGGTGCGTGGGCTTCTCATTGCAGTGGCTTCTCTTGTTACAGAGCACGGGCTCTAGGCACACGGGCTCAGTAGCTGTGGCTCGCGGAATCTAGAGCACAGGCTCAGTAGTTGTGGCGCACGGGCCTAGTTGCTCTGCGGCACATGGTATCTTCCCGGACCAGGGCTCGAACCCGTGTCCCCTGCATTGGCAGGCAGATTCTTAACCGCTGCGCCACCAGGGAAGTCCCGGGAATTTCTTAATCACAGCTGCCTTTTGGGAGCACCGGGTTCAGATAAAGTTCAATGCTGTCATAATGGAGCAGGCTGCAGGATGGCCATTTAAGAGGTGAGGATAGTGAGGCCCAGGTCACACATCTATGGGTTTCAGTGGTTCAGACAAGATTCCAACCTGCACATACGAAGACAGCAAGGAGACCCCAACCTGAAGTAGAAAGTTCCCTCTAAGAGTGAAGTCAGGGCTTCCCTGGTGGCACAGTGGTTGAGAGTCCGCCTGCCGATGCAGGGGACACGGGTTCATGCCCCGGTCCGGGAGGATCCCACATGCCGCAGAGCAGCTGGGCCCGTGAGCCATGACCACTGGGCCTGTGCGTCCGGAGCCTGTGCTCCGCAACGGGAGAGGCCACAACAGTGAGAGGCCCGCGTACCGAAAAAAAAAAAAAAAAAACACCAAAAAGAGTAAAGTCATAAGTCATTGTCCAAGGGAGCAGCCCAGCCAGCAGCAGAAATGGCCTGCTCGGTTGCGGCTTTCAGTTTGATGGAGCGTATCAGCGACATGCTGGCATCACCCAGGAAAAGTGTTGGGATTTACCAACACTTTTGGTAAGGCAGGGTGGTAGCCCTGAAGATACTGTGAAGTCCCCTAGTCAAGTCTAGGGAAGGACCAGAAACAGGGCAGTTCTGGGATGCAGCTACCATCTCTCTGTTAGCCAATCTGTCTGTCTGTCTCTCTCTCTCTCTGGCCCCCACTCTTCCTACCCAGCCTTCTTTCTCACCCACAATCTCTACTCCCCGGTAACTTCAACCAGCACCTGGCCATTTGCGGCCACCCCAGTCCCTGAGTCTACCCAACCTCCAGCCGTAGAGCCCACCACGAACTGCAGCTTCCTTTGGGTCTTTTAAGACCCCTCCCCAGAGCCAGCCTGTGTTTTCAAGCCAGGCCCCAAGTCACTGACTACCCGGCCTGTGCCCTGCCAGGCCTCTGAGAGGCAGCCCACCAGGGCGCCTCTGTTGCTCAGGGTTGGGTGGATGGGGTTACATGATCTGCTTCTTGCAGGGGCTTTGACAGGACAGCTGTCCTCAGAGCCATCAGGAGTAGCTGTGTCCAGGTGGCCTGAGGCTACAGTCTGGGAAGCCAGGATGGAAGTGTCATCGTCTTCAGGCACTTGAGCCCACTCATGGGTCCTGAGCTTCGCCTCAGGAAGGTGCTGACTGAACAAGGTGGTCTCAGTGACCAGAGAGAAGAGGACTCCAGTGTGACAAGCCCAGGCTGTGGTCCCCGCAGTACCCCTGGCCACACCCAGTTGCCCAGCCTCTGTGACAACCTTCTTCCTTCTTGGCATGAGGATCGCCCTAGACCGATGCCACTAGCTGCAAAAATCACCGCTGGCACAGGGGCCTGCTCACCAAGACGGTTCCGAGCGTCTATCTGTCAATCCACGTGCTTTTTCTCCAGGAAAAGGAGACACCAGCAATAATGACTTGAAAGGATGATCCAACGAGCAGTTGAATTTCTCCTGGTAAATGAATCAGTTGGCTTCCTGATCTACAAATCAGCCTCTCTGAGTCAGCTGAAATGACCCTCTACTCAGTCTGACCAACTCGGAGACTGTGTCAGGCAGGGATCTTTCATTACAGGTGACAGGAACCCAAGGTGGACAATCTAAAGGAAATGGGAACTAGATTAAGATGACCTGGCATGTGGCATGGAACCCCATGCTGGGCGGACAGCTGGACTGCAGGGATGTGTAGGGCCACCGCTCAGACTTTGCACAGCCTCGCCCCACTCGCCTGACACACCCTCTGCACATCACTGCTTCCACCTGCCCCAGGCTGCTTCTTACACCATTAACCCTCGGAGAGGGGTGGTCTGACCCAAGTCCAAACATCCTGAAGAAAAATGGGCTCTGATTGGCATGTTCAGGTACCCACCCCCAACTATCAACTGCGCCCACTTCCCACTGAACAAAATGGCTTTCTATAATTGGGGAAGGTGATGGGGGGGGCACTGGAGGTAGGGGACAGCAGTACTAGAATGAGTGCTTCTCTGGTGTGTCTTTGTTACCCCTCTGCTCTGGCCTTTCTTCTGCCATGAATGCCCTTACCATTCCCTCAACCCCTTTACCAGGCTGGCTCTGCCCTCCTATGAGACTCAAGTTGGCTGTCACCTCCTCCTGGAAGCACCTACCCCTGCCCCACGGGTGCCCCTCATTTGTGCTCCCACAGCACCCTCCCTTCCTGCTTCCATTCCCCCCAGCTCATCCTAGCTCGTGAGTTACTTGAAGACTCGGCCATGTCTTATCCTCAGGGCCTGGGACACAGAGGAGGTTCAGGAAAGGTTTCCTGAATAAACTGATTCTGAGGGCTTGGATTCAGGAATGGGGGTAATTTTTCAGAAAGGCATCCCAGGATTTCTTTTCCAATTGTTTCTCACGTGATGCAGGGTATCACGTTCAATTTTTGAGTTTCAATTCCTGCTTCACCATATATTAGTCGGACAAGTTACCTAGCCTCCTAAGTTTCCTGACTCCCTCAGTTCCTCATCTGTAGAATGGGACCCAATAGTACCTACTTCAAAGGACTGTTGTGAGGGTTAAATTAGATACTGCTTAGCACAATTCCTGGGACAATATACATACTCATTATTTTATTATTGCTTTTACTATCATCATATGCCCCCCTCACTCTCCAGCAGCGCAGAACCCTGTAGCTGGGCAGGGAACAGGATGCCCCTCTCTCCAGCCCCTCACAATCCATAAACAATCATTACTCCATCAGTAAAACAAAGGCTCAGACTGGAGCCTCACTGGACTTCTGTAACAAAGGTAGCATCATTCATATGTAAAATCTTTTGGAAAATATAGTAAAGAAAAATATCAAGCAGTCTAATACATTATACTTTGGTATACCTTTTCCAGTCTATTTTCTTATGAATGTTAAATGCAGTTTTAATCATACTGCATATATATATATATATATATATATATATATATATATATATTTGCTTTCTATTGTCCATAGTAGCATCATATCCAACAACAAAAAAACTGAACAACACAATCCAAAAATGGGCAGAAGACCTAACTAGACATTTCTCCAAAGAAGACATACTGATGGCCAAGAGGCATATGAAAAGATGCTCAGCATTGCTAATTATTAGAGAAATGCAAATCAAAACTACAGTGAGGTACCACCTAACACTGGTCAGAATGGCCAGCATTAAAAGTCTACAAATAACAAATGCTGGAGAGGGTGTGGGGAAAGGGAACCCTCCTACACTGTTGATGGGAATGTAAATTGGTGCAGCCACTATGGAAAACAGTATGGAGGTTCCTCAAAAAACTAAAAATTGAGTTGCCATATGATCCAGCAATCCCATTCCTGGGCATATACTCAGACAAAATTATAATTAGAAAACATACATGTACCCCTATGTTCATAGCAGCACTAATTACAATAGCCAAGACAGGGATGCAACCTAAATGTCCATCAACAGATGAATGGATAAAGAAGGTGTGGTATATATACACAATGGAATATTACTCAGCCATCAAAAAGAATGAAATAATGCCATCTGCAGCAACATGGATGGACCTAGAGATTATCAAACTAAGTGAAGTCAGAAAGAGAAAGACATAGTAGCATCATATCATGCCTACTACGTTGTTATAGCTAATGCTGAATACACCATTTCCCAACTTTTCAAGAAAGATAATTTTTTTAAAGTTACAATCATGACTCCTATACAGAAACAAACTGAACACATTTAAAGATATTCTTTAACTCATTATTAACCAGGGAGCCAGGAAGATGCTATAACCAATTCTAAGGCAAAAGTACAGAACAGGCACATTTATAGACACGTTTACAGGAATATTGAGATGAATGTGTAAATGGAGTCAACACTGGCTTCTTGCACAGTGGGGAAGGAAGTCAATTGAACGCCCACTGGACTGAATTTTTGCTGGTCCCTAAACATGTCTGCTGCTGGCTGGACTCATTAATTGTACTGTGAAAGGTTGCGACCCAAGAAAATCCCACATAGTTGGATTGCTATTCAAGGAAGAAGGCATCATACAATCTCAGATATGAATACACCAGATCCAGCTGGCCAGGCTGCTCATGACTGCCAGGAGGAGACACTCACAGATCACTTATAAAAGTGGGGTAGAAAGGGAATCCACGCAATCAAGCGAGTTAGAAAACAATATGGATGGTACAATCCCATTTTATAGTGATGCTAATACATGCTAAAATGTATATAGAAAAATCTACAGGAATATATGCCAAACTGTTAACAGTCTATCTCTGGAAGGTGGGGTGGGTTTTTTTTTGCAATACTTGAATTATTTGCGATGGACCTGTATTACTTTTATAATTTTTAAAATAAGAAGAAAGATGGCAGTTTACATGCTACACATTAAGACTTTATGGATGCTTTCAGATATTCACTTACGCAATCTTCCTGAAAGAATTACTCAAATTACTTAAGTACATATAGACTCCAACCCACTGAAACATAAGTAAAAATCAAGAATTTAAGGAAAGGGCTTCCCTGGTGGCGCAGTGGTTGCGAGTCCGCCTGCCGATACAGGCGACACGGGTTCATGCCCCGGTCCGGGAAGATCCCATATGCCGCGGAAAAGCTGAGCTTGTGAGCCATGGTCCCTGAGCCTGCGCATCCGGAGCCTGTGCTCCACAACAGGAGAGGCCACAACAGTGAGAGGCCTGCATACCGCAAAAAAAAAAAAAAAAAAGGAAATGAAGTGTGGCTGATTATATTTTTCAAGTTTGACCACACCAACATATGTATGTATGTAATGTATATGTATATGTACATGTTCGTGTACATGTATGTATGTATGTATGTGAGCATCCCACTTGTTCATCTTATGTAATGATGTTGACATACTTCCATTCGAGCTGGGTGGATCTTTATAACTGCCCCAACCAATAGGATGCAGCAGAAGTGACAATGAATCATTTCCGAGATTAGGTCATCAAATTATCGATAGTACAGCTTCCACCTGGATCTCTCTCTTGGGGGATGCTTGCCCTTGGAACTCAGCCCCTGTATTTCGAAAAAGTGTAGGCTACACAAGAGGCCATGTGTGGAGTTCTGGTTAATAGCCCCAGCCAGGCCCCCAGCTGGGTGACAGCCAGCACCAACCATGGGTGGATGAACAAGCCTTCAGATGATTAAGGCCAAGCTAGAGACTCAAGCTTTTGAGTCTTCCTGCTG